>NC_059358.1:20646911-20946911 GCF_019703515.2 Myxocyprinus asiaticus | reverse complement strand
TTGAGGCGTCTCGTGGACGGTGCTCTGGCCTGTAAAATGGTGTTCATGACTGAATGCATCAGTTCTAGCACATTTAGCATGCTCCGTTCAGGGGCCACACGTGCAGATTCCACAGCTTGGGCTGGGGATACCAGATTGTGCCCTGACGCCTGAGAGTGGAGATCGCTCCTCAGTGGTATTTCCCATGGCGAGCTGTACAGCATCGCTATCATTTCCGGAAACCATGGCTGGGCCATTTCTCCGCAATCAATAGAATCGTTTCCTTGTCCTCTCGGACTTTACATATGACAGAGTGAGTCAGGCAAACCGGGGGAATGCATATTTGCATTTCGCTGGCCATTTGTTGGCCATTGCATCTGCTTCCAGCGGGGCTTGTGACTTCAAGTACCAGAAGGGACAGTGGGTGTTCCCATCTGAGGCAAATTTTTTCTTTGCCGAATATTTACCAAATCCTCAATACAATTTGAGGATGAAGTTTCCATTCGCCCGGTATCACCCCTTGGCGTGACAATAGGTCCGCGCCGTAATTCAGGTGGCCTGGGACATATGTCGCTCTCAGGGAGAGGAGATGACGCTCACTCCATAGGAGGAGGTGATGCGTCAATCTCAACAGTGGTGGAGAATGAATTCTGCCTTGACGGTTTATATATGCCACAACTGTCATATTGTCTGAGAGAACCAGGACATGACAGTTCACTATTTCTGACTGAAAAAGGCTAGGAATACAGCCGATAGCTCTATGTGGTTGATGTGCCATGCTTTCTTCGCACCTGTCCAGGTGCTGAAAGTCGGGCGTCTATCACACACCTCCCCCACCCTGTGTTGGTAAAAGGCAGGAGCTGTCCAAGGTGCTAAAGCAGCTATAAAGAAGTGGGATATAGCAATGTGCATGCGCCCATGGCACCAAGCATGTCATGGCACACGGCGCTTGAGCCAGCACTGAAGAGGTCTCGTGTGTAAGAGACCTAATGGATGCTGCCGCCATAAACCCCAATGCTTTTTGAAACAGCTTCAGTGGAAGTGTTCTCCCCAGTTTGAACTGAGACAGACACTGTAGAATGGCCTGAACGCACTCACTCGTGAGGTGTGCGCACCCACTCATAGAGTCGAGGTGGACTCCCAAAAAGGCGTGCTCTTCGCCCAGTTCACATTGAGGACCAAGCTGTTTAGATGTTGAAGCAGTAAGTCTCTGTGCTGGCATAACAGAGCCTCTGATTGTGCCAGTAACAGCCAATTGTCGAGGCAGTTCAAGATGCACACACCGCTCAGTTTCAGAGGGGTGAGAACTGCATCGATGCATTTTGTGAACGTGCAAGGAGCAAGAGACAGGCTGAAGAGCAGGACTTTGAATTGATACGCTGTTCCCTCGAACGCAAATCTCAAAAACATCCTGTGATGTCATACAATTTGGATATGAAAGTACGCATCCTTCAGATCTATCGACGCAAACCAATTGTGTGGGCGTACATGTGATAAGATCTGTTTCTAAGTAGTCATTATGAATGTGCACTTTGTGAGTGCGCGATTCAAATGTCTCAGATCCAGGATCGGCCAAAGCCCACCATCTTTCTTTGGGACAAGAAAATAACGGCTGTAAAACCCTTTTTGGGCTTGAAAATTTGGCACAACCTCTATCGCGCTTTTCATGAGGAGATTGTGTATTTTGGCTCATAACACTGGCGCGTCTTCGGACGAAACTGTGGAAGACAGAATGCCATTGAAACGGGTTGGACGGCATGCAAATTGGATCATTTAACCATGTTTGATCATTTAGGGCTCTCCACGTGCCCACGTAATGGGACAGAGGGGAATTTGGTTTGCTCACCATATGATACAATGCATCGCTCACAGGGAAGTGGTTGCGCATAATGTGTGGGCTATGAAGAGGAAAAGGGCTCTTTTTTGAGAATGTGTGATCATCTCGTGCTTTTGCAATGAGTGCTGTATTCTTTTTTTCATTTATTGCATTTTTTTATTGCATTTATTTGAGTGCAAGACACAGAAACAACATTTTGAATAATATTGTGAACAACAATATTGTATATTAATATGCAAACAGCATTGTGGAGATTAGGAACAGTGTTTTGTGTCTCCAGTCGAGCCTTTTTCGGAGCAGACCCAGAGGGAACCGTGGGCTCTGCTTTCCGCTTCAAAGGGTTGTGTCCGTCAGGAGCACTTTTGCTGCGCGGGGAGTTTCTCCCGTTGGCGTGGGGCATGCACTGAGGCGGCTGATTCCGTTTGGGCCATGGCTTGCGTGACATCACCGGTGGTTCACCGGCAGCAGTTGGCGGTGCTGAGGCAGCAGGTATGGGGCTTTTAGACGGGTGTTGGCTCAAAATAGAGGGAGGTCAAACCAGCTGTGACGTACTCCGTTTTGGCATAAAGTGTTTCATAGCCTGTGATTGCTGCTGAGTCATGACGTAATGCTCAGCAAACTGACCAAAGAGGTCGGCTGGAGACACTGGAGCATCCAAAAGAGTGGCTTTTTCCTTATCACTCATTTCTGTGAGGGTCAGCTATACATGTCTATCCAGAACTACCAGGTTGCCCATGGACTTGCCGATGGCCTGCGCAGTGACTTTCATGGCACAAAGCGCTAAGTCTGTAGTGGTGCGGAGCTCTTTGAAAGTCTCTGGATCAAAGCTTTGCTCATCGATTTGCTTGAGGAGCTTGGCTTGAAATACCTGGAGCACCGCCATAGCATGGAGTGCTGATCCAGCTTGTCCTGCCGCTGAGAAAGCTTTTCCAGCCAGTGCGGACGTTTGTCAACACGGCTTGGAAGGATGTATGGGGCGTGATTTCCATGCCCTGTTACTCGCTGGGCAGAGGTGTACCGCTACCGCCTCCTCCACAGGGGGTAGTTGGGCATAACCATTCTCTTCCCCGTGATCCACATTAGAGAGGATGGAGTCACTGCATGAGCGTGCTGAGAAGGGCATGTGCCAGGACTTAGACAGTTCATTATAAACTTCAGGGAAGAATGGGGCAGATTTGCGGAACACGGCCGCTTGATGGCGTCCGGACTGCAGGAACCATTCATCGAGGTGAGACTGTTCAGGTTCCTCTGGGGGAGACCACTCGAGGTCCGCCCTTGTAAGGGCCCTTCGACCGCCCTTGTAAGGATGCAGAGCATCTCCCTGTCAGTGGCGCGTGCACGCTCCTCACCCTCGCTGGGGGGAGGGGCGGCAGCATCATCCACTGACCACACGCCTGATGCAGTGAGAGACATGACATCGTCATTATCATCCCCAGCGTCAGAACCACTGAACAAGACGAGGCCGCACAGTCTTTCAGAGGGCCGGAGCTCGTCTCGCACATAATGTATCGGCAAAGACGCGCCTTGTGGAGATTGAGGTGCTTGCAGGGCATGTGCCGGCACGAGGTCAACCTCAAATTCATCCTGCTTGGCCTCGCGGCTCCACCATGCCTCCTTGTGTGAATCCTCAGGTATCACAGAAGAGGTGGGAGGGCACGTGAGGCTGAATCGTCCCTCAGAACGAGGGCGATTTGTTAGCGAAGCGTCTTGAGACTCATGCCCTCACATAGGTCCATAAAACAACAGTTCATAGTGACCACAGCTGTTATGCTCAAAAAATGGCAAAATGCTTTTTTTTTATAAAACTTGATCTAATTTATTTAAACTTGAGAACCAGATCAATCTGATTTATGTATGAATCATTCTTTAAAGTTTTTTAATTTTTTTTTATTTTACAAATCGGGCTGAACGATTAATTCACTAGTCAGACTGATCCGCTTCACAGTGGTCCAGTGGCAGGGGTTCTAAATTCATAAAACAATAAGAGAATGGCACACTACTATAAATGCTCCCATGTAATTTAACAGAAAAGACAAAATTTCTGTGACACCAGCCACTCCTGCAATTTCCACCTCTTGCCACCAGGGGTCATCCTCACATGAGTTCTAGGGAATAATGCACACCTGAGGTTGGTTTTCTCATTAGCAGTCTGTGTATTTATACTGGCGTGTTCAGCTCAGTATGAAGTATTGTATGTTTTCTGGCTGCAATTCTAAGCCTCATTCTAAGTGAAGTTTACCTTTTGTTAATAAACATTTCTGCAAATGGATCCGAATGTGCCTGCTGACTCACAGAATACTTCATCTCTGGATTCAGTGGAGATGGGGCAGCTCCACACAATGCTAAGCACTCAGTTGGCCATACTTTCAGCACACCATGAACACTTGGGAAGACTCTCCATGCAGATGGATGAGTTGTTGAGAATGTACCAGACTCTAGATCCCCAGCCAGCAGCAGTAGCAACAGCAACGCCCGCCCACAAACCTAATGTATCCACCTCTCCCAGTGTCCCTCGTCTAGCTCTACCTGACAAGTTCGATAGCACTCCTGAATTGTGCAAAGGTTTTCTTCACCAGTGCACCATCTACATCGCTCAACTTCCTCAATCTTTTCTGACGGAGAAATCCAAAGTGGCTTTCTTATTGTCTTTTCTCACTGGACGAGCACTGGAGTGGGTGACTGCAGAATGGGAGCGGGATACTGAAATACGCAATTCACTGGATTGCTTCAAGACTCGACTGAAGTTTTTGAACATCCTAGTGGAGGAAAGGAGGCTGGCAAGCAACTTCTCACCTTGAAGCAGGGTAATCAGCCAGTGGCTGAGTATTCACTCCGCTTTAGGACTCTGGCTGCCCAATGTGGCTGGGCCAATGGTCCACTGAGGGTGCTCTATCCCAACAGCTTGAGCAGAGCCCTACAATCCGAGCTCGCCTGCCGAGATGACAATCTCTCTTTGGAACAGTACATCCAACTCTTATAAAGATTGACAATCTACTTCCTGCTCGCAAGGGGCCTCCAGAACATTCACTTAAGAGCGAGTCAGTGGATTCTGAGTCCTCACAACCCAAGCCCATGCAAGTAGGTCGAGCTCGTTTGACCCCAGAAGAGAGACAACGATGCTTATGACTAAGTCTTATTTTATACTATGGCCAGCCGAGTCATCTCCTTGCTGCCTGTCCCAATCTGCCCAATACCTCCCTTAACAGTCTGTCTTACCACTTGAAAATAGACAATTGACAGTGCCTACCACCCTTTCATGGACTTCTAGAACTATTTTGATTGAGGCTCTCATAGACTCTGGTGCAACAGGAAATTTCATTGCTATAGACCTTGTATTTCAGCTTAAAATTGATTCTTTTGTGTCCCTCCTGTTCAAGTCACAGCACTAGATGGACATCCCCTGGGCTCTGGTTATATACACAACACCACTACCTCTCTACTTCTTCAAGTTGGATTATTTCACTCCGAGCAAGTTCAATTCATGATCACTCGCACTCTGGCAAACCCCCTGGTTCTTTGATTTCCCTGGCTGGTTCAGCACAATCCTGAAATCTCCTGGAAGGGTGGGCAGATTCAGAAACGAAGGCAGTACTGCCTAATGTGATAGCGAATTTTGGGCTAAATATGAAAGGTAGCTGAGAAGGGGAGCAAAATAACAGTCAGTGCAAGTGGAACATTTTAAGGGTAACTGAAAATGGGAACTTGACATTGTTTAACTCTATGTACTGGAATATGCAGCTAACGATGACTGGAATTTTCATCATACTCTCTTTTAATAACTATATTTCATAATGTTGATCTCATGCCAGGATGATTAGCAAATTCGAACTAACCTATATCCAATCAGAATAAAGCAAGTGTCACGAAGAGAGATCATGAAATCTAGAAAAGCTTGAGTTTAACTTGTCTTGGGTGAGTTCCACAGCTGCGTCTGGTGGAACCCCAGCTGTCTACTAATAAACGAGCAAAGCAGAAACTGGAGTTCAGTGGAGTTATTATGCTGCAGCATAAGTCTAGATATGTGATGGGTGTTATGGTGAAATCACAAGTGTGTAGTGACAGAATACAAGATTCTCGGATTTAGTGAGTATAGTCTGTGGGCAGGACGCTGCCAACCTCTCAGTTGAGTTGTAATGCGCATAAGAAAAAGGTACCAGCGGGCTGGGAAACAAGGAGACCAGCATTAGCCAGGTAGTTTAGGGAATTTAATTCTACTTGGGTCAGTTTTTAGAATTTCCATGACACTACAGACATGCATACACCCCAACCATAAGGTTCTGCCACGTTACCCAGTTCAATCAGAACACTTCTAACTTACCTCCCAATCTCCCTCCTGAATATGCCGACCTCCAAGAGGCATTTAGTAAGTCCGTGCTACTCTGTTACCACCTCATCGATCCCATGATTGTGGGTGGTCACCCTGATCCATCCCAACCCTTTATTGTGGAGGTAGATGCCTCTGAGAATGGGATTGGGGACATCCTGTCACAGAGACATGAGGCTGGCAAAGTATTCCCGTATGCCTTTTACTCCCGCAAACTGACCCCTGCAGAACGCAATTAAATTGTGGGAAATTGGGAATTGTTAGCGGCAAAGGCCACCTTCGAAGAATGGCATCTCTGGTTAGAGGGAGCCCAACATCCCTTTCTGGTACTCATGGATCATAAGAATCTTGAGTATCTTCAGTCAGATCAAAGACTGAACCCTCGACAAGCACGCTGGGCACTGTTCTTCACCTGCTTAACTTCCTAACTAACTTACAGACCCGGATCTAAGAATGTGAAAGTCGAAGCTTTGTCACGACTCTATCAGACAGATTTAAACAAGTACATTGCTGACACCATTCTTCCCACTTCCAAGATAGTGGCCGGGTGAGATGGGAGATCATGGAGGAGATTCTGCGTGCTCGGCGCTCAGATCCCACTCCTAGAGCATGTCCAGTTGATAAGACCTATGTTCCTTACCAGGTACATGTCCAGCTCATACAATGGGTTCATTCCTCTCTCAGTTCGGGTCATCCTGGCATTCACCACACCATTGCCCTTGTTCAAAATAAATTCTGGTGGCCCATGTTAGTGACTGATGTAACCAATCATGTGAAAAGCTGTTCTATTTCTGCACAAACCAAATCTTCCAGACAGCTTCCCTCAGGCCTTTTCGAACCTCTGCCTGTTCCTCAATGACCTTGGTCTCATATAGCATTTAACTTCATCACAGACCTGCCAGTATCACAAGGTAAGACCACAATTTTTGTAATCATTGATAGATTCTCCAAGGCTTGCCGTCTTATGTCATTGAAGAAATAGCCCACTGCTATGGACAGCAGAGACAATTTTCCACAGTGTGTTTCGCTTTTATGGGTTACCAGAGGATATAGTTACTGACAGAGGTCCCCAATTTATTTTCTGTGTTTGGAAGGCTTTCTGTACTTAACTTAACGATACTGTGAGTCTCACTTCAGATTATCACCCCCAGTCGAATGGTCAAATGGAGAGACTCAACCAGGAGGTTGGACGGTTTCTTTGTAGCTATTGCAGCACCCACCAGAGCGATTGAAACCAATAGTTATCTTGGGCAGAGTCCGCTAAGAATTCCCTGGATAATGCTTCCACAGGTTTAACCCCTTTCCGGGGGTTTCAACCTCCTCTCTTTCCTTGGTCCGGTGAACCCTCTGAGATGCCAGCTGTGGATGATTAGCTTCTTGGAATGCTGCTCATATACACATACAACAAGTCATCAGATGGCAGAAGATTCAGCCAGATCTGGTTATCCACATGCCACCTATGCCTGTGGCTACTCTGCCATAAACAGAGCCCCAGGTATTTAGGCCCCTTCTCTATTATCAAGCAAGTTAATCCAGTCTCGTAAAAACTTCGGCTGCCTGCTCATTACCGTATTTCTCCTTCCTTTCATGTCTCAATGCTCAAACCAGTGGCATGGGAGAATTGTCTGGCTGACCCTCAAACAGTCCATTACCTCCCCCCACCCCCCGTGCTTTTCATTGATGGAGAAGAGGCATACATGGTCAAGGAGCTCCTGGATTCACGTTGCAGCATGTATTATCTGGTGGACTGGGAGGGTTATGGCCAAGAGGAGAGATCTTGGGAACCCTCCTCGGATATACTCGACCCCTCTCTTATTTCTGACTTTCACCAAGACCATTCCTTCAGCCCCTTTCCCCCGCGTCGTGGGCGACTGATTAGGAGCCCTTCATCAGTGTCAGGAGCTGCTCGTAGGAGGGGGGATTCT
Source organism: Myxocyprinus asiaticus (assembly GCF_019703515.2). Taxonomy (NCBI): domain Eukaryota; kingdom Metazoa; phylum Chordata; class Actinopteri; order Cypriniformes; family Catostomidae; genus Myxocyprinus; species Myxocyprinus asiaticus. The sequence continues at coordinate 20,938,846 of NC_059358.1, read as the reverse complement.
GTGACACAGCCACAGAATCATGCACACCTGAGGATGTTTTTCTCATTAGCAGTATAAAGTGTATTTATACTGGCGTGTTTGTTCAGCTCAGTGTGAAGTATTGTATGTTTTCTAGCTGCAATTCTGAGCCTCTCTGTGCGTTGTTTTTTCTACTTCTGTGTATCGCCTTCTATACTTGCCCTGTTGGATTAGTCGTTTGCCTTGCCCTTTTTTGACTGTTTTTGGCTTTGACCCTTGCTTGGATGTTGATGACCTCTTTCTGCTATGAAGTTTACCTTTTGTTAATAAATATTTCTGCAAATGGATAAGGATGCGTCTGCTTCATCACAGTTTCGACCACTTGGGTCTTCGTCAGGCAGTAAAACTGCTTTTTACTGCCTGACAAAGACCCAAGTGGTTGAAACGTTGTCTTTTCTATGAAATTACATGGGAGCATGTATGGCAGTATGCCGTTCTCTCCTTGTTTTATGAATTTTGTCCTTTTTTGATCGTGCACCTGCCTTAATGTTTGGATGTGCGCATACTATTTCTATTCTTCAGAGGTTCTAAAAGTTCACAGCTCGTTAGAGGGGAAGATTATCAATGAAAAAAAACATCTTGAATTGAACAAACTACTTTTATAGTGCTTTTTTTTGGTTGCCATTTTTGGAGCTTAAAAGCTGTGGTCACTATGAATTGCCTTGTATGAAAAAGACCAAGAGAAACAACAGCATTTGGGGCTGGAATGGCATGAGGGTGAGTAAATGATGAGTGAATGCGATAAAGGATGGAGGGGGAAACATTGGGAGAGAGGGAGAGAGATGGTATTGTGTTGCATCATGTTTTGGTAATACTATCCCTCCTGGGGCTCTCTGAGGGGGAAAAATGACTATACTGATTTGAGTTCAGTTTTTATGTCCTTTTTTATTTAAAGCAAAGATTGAGTTCATGATGATTGGGGAAGGTTATGCTTAGATCACAGTTAGTTCAGTGGTTGCACAGATTTACAGCATCTCCAGTTCATAAAAAAAACTACACCACCCACTCTCTTACTATATTTTTTTTTCTTTTTTTTTTTCTGGACCTCAAATGCATTATGGAATGAAAGATGAGCTGAAAAGGTGACTGACAATGTAGTCAAAATAAGGGGAAGTTCTACAAAAAGAATTATTATAATTCTAGAAATTATTAGATCCACAACATATACTGTATAAAAAAGTGCTTATGACTATTATTTTAATGTCTGGGGAAAAAAATTGCTTTGTGTATTAATGTCAGAATCGTGCTGTAACACTGTGGCTGAAAGCTCAAGAAAAAGTTGTCTCACACACACACACAAACACACACACACACACATACACACACACACACACAAACACACACACACACACACACACACACACACACACATGTTGGTGCAGCTATCATTATGAGAACTCTCCATAGACATTATGATTTTTATACTGTACGAACTATAGATTCTGTCCCCTAATCCTAACCCTACTCCTAAACCTAACCCTCACAAAAAACTTTCTGAATTTTTATATTTTCAATAAAACATTGTTTAGTATGTTTTTTAAGCTATTTTAATTAAGGGGACACTAGAAATATCCTCATAAACCACTTTCATAGCATAATACCCTTGTAATTACCAGTTTGTAACCTAAAAATGTCCTCATAAACCACTTAAACCTGCGCCCACACACACACACACAAAACCACAACCAGCTGAGGAGAGCTAAGTAAGGTTAGCACAGGTTGTTCTAAAACCTGGTGTGTGGCAGGCAGATAGAGCTTGTCCTGACCCATGAGGGCACATCCTGGGGCAGCTTGAAACTGCTCTGACCTGCCTCTCATAAGGGTCATTGGTACTTCTTCCAAAAATGACAGTGAGAGGATATCCACTCACAACACCGTTTAAACCTTTGTAACCTCACTGCTGTTCTCACATCCCCACTGTATTTCAGCTGTGTACTTAATGGAGCACTGCAGGATGTATCTTTTTGCAAAAAGTAAATTTATTTCCTCCAAATTATTTTCATAGTTTATGTTCATTGTTTTTGCACTTTTGTTTGTTTTTCACTGTATTATTTGTGTACAACTAAAGCTGTAAACGCTTTGGCAATAAAAATTTACAAATATTTGTTAAGAACCTTAAACTGAAAATTATTTCCACACTACTTTATACAATAGTGAGTTCCAGTCCTCTAGTCCAGGGGTTCTCAAACTGAGGTCCGGGGACTCACAGGAAGCCGCAAGGGGTGCTAGGGAGTCCGTGAAAAAATCCAGAGAAAAAAAGTGAAAAAAGTAAATGTTTACCAAATTTGATATTATAACTCTTTTATTCTTAAATAGATTAAGATTATTAAATAGATTTCAATTGAATTGAACAGTTTTTTCAAATAGTGTATATTGTCACTCCAGTTGTGGGTAGAAAAGCTATGTGGTCAACTTAAAACAGTAAATAAAGTAAATATTTTCCAGATAATATTTTAATAATTTATTTTGGCTTTAATAAAAAAAAAAAATGTTTTTATTTAATTGTGCAAACAATACATTGTAATATCACACTTTCTATTTTTCGAACACAGTAGCCTGTATGGCTCTTTTTACATGAAAATAAATTGCTTTGGAAATACATCTATATTTTTAGAAGGGGGTCCCCCAAAAGGGGATCATCATATTTGGGGGATCTCAGGATCAAAAAGTTTGAAAACCCCTGCTCTAGTCTGATTGGACAAGCAGCTTTCCAAGAGCGTAGATATTTACTGTATCTAATATAAAATTATAACTTTGATATAGCCCTTTCCACACAGTCTGTTGTGTTGCTCAGCGACATGCGACAGTTGATCCTGCAAGTTTTAGCTTAGTTTGAAACTATGTTCTCTAGTGGAGCAAAACCAGACATAATAACTGGCCATATTGTGTCAAAAATTTAAGTTACTAAATATTAACTGTTATATAAAAGCAATATCAAAAAACACCCACAATTGCCAAATGACAACTGTGCTAATATTCAGTACAACAGCACTATTGCGAGTGTAATATTGCGTAGATGTCTTACAGGCAAGATTCTGCGGTGGTTACTCAATGCAAGGTATGGACTTTAATGCTACTGGTTTCCCAGTGACTGGATCACTGGAATTCTAAGTTCCAATTGACAAGTATGTTTTTGGATAGCTGGGAACATGCTTGAGTGCTGCTCTGACCAGGGGACAACCTTTACCCTGCTCTGCTTAATAGTCTGAACGTATAGGAGAGTAGATACATTAAACAACAACAGGGCTGATCTTCCTCTCTCACTCTCTCTCTCTCTCTCTCTCTCTCTCTCTCTCTCTCTCTCTCTCTCTCTCTGTCTCTTTCTCTCTCTCTCTCTTCCTGCCAGCAGTAACTGCAACTGAGAGGCAATAATACCCTCAGAACCCTGCAGCATGGCAGGGAATTCAGCTCGACGTGAAGATAAGGCAGAGCTTTCTGTAAGGCAATGTGATTTCTGACAATCACGGCTGCTCTTGGTACTATAAATGGCACAGTTAGCCCATGGAGATGAGTTCCACTGAGGCAGGGATGTATTGTATTCAAAGCTGCTTTTTGCTGTGCTGAATGGACTTGTGGCTGGATTGTACTAGCTGATGCCAAAGAAAACAGAAGACACCATGTATAAAAGGTACTTCACAGAGATGATAGTAGGTTCTGAGAGCCATCTGGTTTCATTATATGTTAGGATTTCTGTTGTGCTTTAAAGTTTTTCCTTTAGTTTGCCTAAAAAAATTCATTTACTTTTTTTTATTTTATTTTTTTTTTAATATGTTTTTAAATACATTTTTGTGTGCTATATAGAATAGATTGTATAGTAGTGAATGATTTTCATGCTACAAACAATAGCATGAGGGATATTTTTAATTATGATATGGGATGCATTCAGGTATTCCTGTTACATTTAGAGTTAATTTTTTGTTTCATTTTTTTTATGTTGTTCTGTTCTGTACTAACTGCCTTTAGTTGTGTGGTCTTATTGTGATCACCATTTAAACAAATGTAGCACAGAATAGTTTTCTTTTCAGAGGTAAATATAAAGCAGTTTTCTACAGATTACTTTATTTGGAAGTGTCACACAGCTGCTCTTCTGACCCAAAAATAAAGAGAACGAGTCAGTAAAATGGCAAAATCGCCTTGTACAAAAAAGAACTTTCAAAACACATGTTTTTTTCCGGGGTTTTTTTCTTCACAACATTAGAATACATAAAAAAATAGCCTCTAAGCATTTTTTTTGTATGCCTGTGCTGGCAGAGGCTAAATAGACTCTGTGTGTAATTTTATGTGTTTGCAAGTGTGTATTTGGGTAATTTCTTTGGCAGAGGCTATTTGCAAAGTGCAAATAGTCAAAGTGCAAAAAATTATAGATGCGATTAACACTAAGTGTAAATAGCAACTAAAATCATCTTCTTTGCACTAAGTGTTAGATGCTATTTGAACCTCTTAATTAAAAACTACCATACAGTATAGGAGCACTGCACTGCAGTGTGTTTATTGTGTTTATTTAGAGTCCCACAGACACCCTACACCAACCCCTAAACCTAACCCAAACCTTCCCTTACAACAAGTAACCATGGTTTTACTACATTTACCGTAGTATCACCATGGTATTTTGTTGTAAAATCATAGTAACCACAAAATTATATGGTTACAACAATATTAACAGCATATTACTGAAATAACCATGGTTAATTGCATTAAAATTATGCTTTTGCCAAAAAGCATGGATTCTGCAATACTACTAATTTACTATAGTAAAACCGTGGTTAATTTTACCTGTATCAAATCTTTCTCTCAATTCCCCAACCGTCATCATGACCAAATTATTGCGAGGAACTCATCCTTTATTTATTTACAGGGTTAATTTTGAAATGTATTCCACTACAGATTACAGAATACATGCTGTAAAATGTAATTTGTAACAGATTCCATTAGATTACTCAAGGTCAGTAATGTATTCTAAATACTTTGGATTACTTCTTCAGCACTGGTAAATTTTTTCACTTGTTTTGACTATAAAAACTCTGCCAGTACAGTAAGACAAAATACACATGTTAAAAATACATTCTCTGAAAAACCTAAATATCTTACGCAGTTTTGTTTCTAAAACAAGATAAATCAAATTGATCTTGTTTTAAGGATTTTTAGATCTTTTTACAGGAAAACAATAAAAAAATGATCAAGAATACGATTTTTGCCCTGATATCAAAGGTCTTACTAGAAAAAAGGAATTATGATCCAACGTGAATTTTCTTGATAAAAAATATGATCGTGCCTGGTAACATGTGCATGTAAAATGGCTAGAAATAGCATTTTAGCTTAGTGTAAAGCTGACAATTTACACAAGGTTTATTTCTATTTCTTCTGCTCCAAACTTACTTCAAACTTACTTCTCTGTCTGCTCGTATGAATGTAACACATCATAAGAAAGTGTTTCACTGCTGTTCAAATGCACTTTGGATCGCATCATTTATATGTATACATTTTTCCATCTGAAATGACTAACTATTAAATGAAACAAATGACAATAAAATGCAAAGTAATCTCTTCAGTAATCAAAATACTTTTTGAATGTAACTGTATTCTAATTACCAATGATTTAAATTGTAACTGTAGTGGAATACAGTTACTTATATTTTGTATTTTAAATACGTAATCCCGTTACATGTATTCCGTTACTCCCCAACACTGTTTATTTATTTATTTATTTATTTATTATTATAAGTAGTATTAAAGCAAATATTAAGAGTGGAGTCAGGAAACAAGATGGGAAAACTGTGGGGCAAAAGGAGGAATTGAACCCAGGTCGTCTGCATGACAAAAGCACATCCACACAGTCTTTACACATCATGCAATTGGGGCGACACTTGGAGGTGCAGTTTGTCTTTAATTTCTGTTTCCACCAGACTTATTGAGTGCAAATAGTCACTTAGATTTTTTTATATAGCCCTTGTTCACCCAAAAGTGTAATTTAGTCATAATTTACACACCTTCATGTTGTTCCAAACTGGTATGACCTTCATTCTTCAGTGGAACAAAAAAGGAGATGTTAAAGGTGCTTTAAATGATTTTAACAGTTCTAGAACTTCCGCCATACTTATGCTGCGTTCACGTCATGTTGGAAAATGGCTTTATTGATGATAACAGCAAAATATTTATCACTGTATTCATTTATAAATTCACGTTTATAAATTCAAAATGTTTAAGAACAAAGAAAATGATCCAGATAACACTGGCACAACAAAATGGCATATAATATAGAAATATGTGTTCACTAACTTTGACTGTTGAGGCCGCTACCATATTGGTTCTTCTTACATGACTCACAACTGTCCAGTTTGAGCTTTCATAGAATTCCAAGTTTACAACTAATATTTATGCGTTCTAGTAAGATGTGAACACTTTTTACATCAGAATCTTATAATTACTGTAATTTGACATGACGTGAATGCACAAATGGCCGATGAGTAAGACACGCCCCCTTTTTACAAAAACACACTTGCGTACACTCAGAGACACTTGACTGTATCAGGTAATAAAAATGAACATGCCTTTTGATGTCAGCAAACCTGAACAGTAACACTGACCTTGTATAGGAACTGTGACGTTAGCTGTGAAAAGCAATGGTAGCAAAATGCTGGCAAACTGTTTACAGAGACAGGTGTGATGTTTAATGGCACCTATTTTAATAATATCTTTCAGGTAATAGGGACATTTTTACTTGTTATGTCAAAAATAAAATCACAGCAACTTCATGGCAGAATGTTAGCTTCAGTCACTATTCATTGTCATTGCATATTTTTTCCATACAGTAAAAGTGAATGGTGACTGAAGCTTTTTGACTGCCTAGCATCATCTTTTGTGTTCCATGAAAGAAAGAGAGTCATACCAGTTTGAAACAACATGAGGGTGAGTAAATAATGAGAGAATTTTCTACCAAAAATGAAAATGGTCTCATCATTTACTCACCCCATCATGCCATCCCCATTCTTTCTTCTGCAGAACACAAACAAAGATTTTTAGAAGAATTTCTCAGCTCTGTTGGTCCATGCAGTTTCCAACACTTTTAAATTCTAAAAAGCACATAAAGGCAGCATAAAAGCAATCCATATGACTCCAGTGGTTAAATCCATGTCTCCAGAAGCAATATGATAGGTGTGGTTGAGAAACAGATCAATATTTTAGTCCTTTTTTTTACTGTAAATTCTCCTCCCTGCCCATTTGGTAGTGATATGCATGAAGATTTATAGTAAAAAAAAGGACTTACATTTTGATCTGTTTCTCACCCACACTTATCACATCGCTTCTGAAGACTGCTGCTATTCTATTCTTTTAAAATTGAATCTCATATGTTATACCTCTTTCTTTCTCTGCATGTGTTTGTTTGTGTGTAGTGTTTTTGATCGGTTGGAAGTGTCAGCTGAAGTGAAATGAGACTGTTGCTTTGGTTTGGGGGAGGCAGACCATTTCTGCTTCTGTTGCTCCTGCTCTGCTGTGGGACCCTGCCAACCTGGACCAAGACTAGCACATGCCAAGGGTCCCACAGACTCACACACAACCACACAGATGATATCATACTTGCTGTCATACTTCCTCAGCATAACACTTCCTACCCCTGGGCATGGCCTCGTGTGGGACCCGCACTGGAGCGTGCCATCGCCTACATCAATGCCAACCCCACCCTGCTGCCCCAACACCACCTTCGACTCATTTTTGCAAACAGTGAGGATGGAGATGGCATCTGCTCGGAGTCCATCGCCCCTCTCATGGCTGTGGACCTGAAGTTTGAACACAACCCTTGGGCCTTTATAGGACCTGGCTGCGACTATACCTCCTCCCCTGTTGGGCTGTTCACGACTCATTGGGGCCTCCCAATGATCACAGCAGGGGCCCCTGCTGTAGCTTTTCTGCATGTGGAGATGTACACTTCTATAACCAATACAGGCCCCACACACAAGAAACTGGGCGAGTACGCCCTCCACTTATACAGGCATTTCGGCTGGCGCCAACACACCCTGCTGATGTTCAGTGACACTAAAATGGGTGACAGGGCGTGCTACTTTGCCCTGGAGGGGCTGTACACGGAGATGCATGAGGAGAACATCACAACCATGGACCTGGTGTTCGAGGAGAATAAAGGGCCCGTTAACTACTCTGAACTCCTGCATAAGATCCAGGAGGATGGCAGAGGTGAGTGACTAGTTTCTTTGCTTGCACAGTCTGCTGAATGCTTCAAGTAACTGGGCATCTGTGTGTTCTGCTCTCATTCACTAATGCTCATCAAAGAGACACTGCTGTCAGCTGTTTGCTCTAGGTTGTGATGTTCTAGATGAGGTGATTTTAAACTCCACTCAGTCTCACTTCACATGTTGTTCTCACATCAACTGACATCCAAATGTGAGCATTAAGGTCACCAAGGGCAGTTTTTTTAGCCCTCCTGAGTGAAATGCTGTTATCTAATTTACATTTGCTTATTGATTAAGCGGATGTTTTCATCCAAAGTGACTTACAAATGAAGAACAAGCGCCAACTATTAACAGTTTGGCAACACTGAATTTTATAAGTAAGGAATAACGTACAGTCATCTGGTCAGTATCGCAAAATAAACCCGACAGGGTGTTCAGGACCCTAACGCAAAGCATCTACTTATTTGGTTATGCTGCTTCTTACCAAATCAGTAAATAAGTGGATATGAAATAAAAAAATTTTTTTAAGTGAAATGATTTTATTATGGGAGAAGACTTCTAACAGGTGGACAAAAAGTTCTAACAGGTGAGCAAAACTAGCACAGTGTAGGACCAGGGACGATGGTCACGTATACTGTTTAGCTGTCATTATACAAAAAATATTTGACTGCAGAATGCAGTCAAAGTATATAAAGTATTCCAGAGACCTGTTTAATAGACCAGTATAGTGCACAGCTAGAGCAGAAGTGTAATTTCAAACAGAGAAAAGTGGAATTTCTTTGGTAATAAAAAGTGCCTTTATTTACAGTATGGTTATGGATTAGTTGTGCTAATGGAAAATGTGTGTCCTTAGACGTTTTTTGTTTTTGTTTTGTTTTTTAAGTTAGTGTGATAAGTTAGTAAGTGACTTTAAATCCTTGTTTCTTTCCTGCTGAGCTTGATTTGTGCTGCACTCTGAGATTCAGAATGAAATGCATAAGGTCACTAGCTCAAGGCCCATAAACAAGTTTAATGGCATACAGACTTACAAATATAGCACACAGGAAAAGGTGAGTGAGAGTGGAAAAGAGTGAAGGCGAAAGATAAGAGTAAGTCTGCCAGTAGAGTGGAGGCCTGTAAAAATTTTTAGATATTGATTTCGATAAATATCTAATTTGCTGATTTTAGATAATATCCTCATCCCTGACTGAAATATGTGACATCTGCTGTTACTCACTCTAGAGCAGAACTCTGTGATTTGTTGCTGGGTCCATTAGAGTAATGCCTGTTATTAGATTGAAATAAACGTAAATGAGAAAACATAATATAATGACCCAGTAGCATAGGCAGAAAGTTTTGGGTGGGTGGGCCAAGAGAAATTATCGATTGCATGAGGTCTGTAATATTTATATTTATTTATTTACGTTTTTAATTTTTATTGACAATTTTGGTATTTATTTATTTTTTCTAGCAAAATTTGCTTGCATGTCAGTTTGAATGGATGAAAATTCATACATTTGATATTAGTAATTAATATTATTTTATATTAAAAAATTAGTTAACGCAAAAATAGTTTTGAGTTTTGAGAGCATTTTAACATCCAAAGTTATTTAATTCTGCATCTTATGTCAACTCGATTTGATTTTGATGAACAGGTTAGATGTTATTTAAATATATAGCCTAATTATTACAATTCAATCAATTCCCATATATTAATTTTTTTTTACAAAAATGTTATTAGACAGGGAAAAAAGTGGTTGGAGCCGCTGCAGGATATGGGATGCCCGTCAACTAAACACATGTCTCATTGCTGCATCTGGTGTTTAAAGTGTGAATAGCTTCGTTAAAATGAAAGCAATGTATTTTTGTTTTTGAACTGCTGTTGTTTTGAAAGCTTTGATGCTGATATTATGTAGTCCAACAGCCTCTAACTTTAGTAGTTCATGGCTCGAGGCCAGCAAGCTTTTGTTGTGGACTAGGGGCATAAGACAAAGATTGGCACCACCCAGGCCCACCCGTGGCTACGCTTGTGTATTGACCCACTGTTTGCATACCAACCTTAATGTAATACTCAAGTATTACATTAAATTTATACTAGCTGATAGCATTTATAATTATACATTCACTTGTGTAATAGCACATTAATTATGCTGTCATCCATAAAAGATAATTCATATGAGCCTCCATATATATTTCAGTTCCAAAATTCATAGAAGGTATTTTTTTGTTTTTGTTTCTATATTGCATGCATATGTTATTTATGATCAACCTTTTTGTTCAGTGCTAGTCACAGTCTCAAGGGAGAGTTTCAGTGGCCATACAACTGGAGATTATATTTTACAGAGAGGATGATGCAGTGTATCACAATTAAATTTAGTATGGCTCTTGAATTTGGTTCATCATTGTCTGTGCTGTTAAATATCCTGCAGAGTTTTGTTATTTTATCAGATTTATAGTTCTACAGAAAGGAAAGGAGAACTCAGGAAACCTGAATCTTGCAAAAGTTTACAGTGGGGAAAATGTGCTTTAAACCTTTATTTTTTTTTCAGTTCCCACAGGGGCATAAACATGTCAACAGAAAAACATTTATTAACAGAGGTCACAACCCCTGTGACCATACAAAATTATTTAGCACACACTATCTGATCTGTTGGCATTTCCTGTGAAAACAGAGTTTGTCATTCACTGATTTCGTTCAGAATTTGTGACTGTTCATTCAAAATTAGTCACTGGATGTTCCAGTGAATAGCAGAATAACAGAATGAATAGCTAGTCAAATGTAATTGAGTTCAGAATGAAATCATGCTGTAAAAAAAGCTTAAAATATTCTCTTGCATAGCTATTATCTTTTTATCCAAGCTTTACTTGTAATTGTAAATTGTGTGCTTAAAAATAAGAGTCATTTCTTAAGCGGGGTCTTTGTGTATCTTATAAAACCCTTTGACAACACATAACAATGTAAACATGTTATGTTGTTTTCAGGAGATGATATCAGCAGTCTTTGTTCCACAAAGTGAGAGACACACAGACAGTCTATGTAAACATACTGCTCAAAAAATTAAAAAAATAAAGTCCAATAAAATGTCTTTGCTCTCTCTGGAGGACAACAAAAAGCCCTGAAAAAAAGTGTCTGGTTCAGGGTTTGCATCACATTGGTAAAGAATAAGAATTATATTTCAATCAGTTTAAGTATAAACACCCAACTACTCTGCAGCGTCATCCAGAATGAAGAGCAACACCCCCCTCACACACACACACACACACACATACACACACACACTGACCCCCCACCACATTGGATGGACAGATGTTGGAGGGAATGCTTTTGTTGATGCAGGAATGTTTCAGGTCTTGCTGACTGATTAACACCTGTGTGGTGATTACCTGTGGAGCGTAACCTTTTGTGGAGGTCTCAGAACAGCGGAAATGCTCTTGCTCACCTCCTGCCTCTTTCCCCCTCAACCCTGTACAAACATCCCCACATCATCAGCAACAGGAAGACAACACATGGAGACACACCACCATTTCACGAGATTGCAATCTCTAATATATTCCGCTCTTCTGCTGTATTTAACACTGGAGTTTTCCACATGAGTGCATTCTTGTTTGGCGATACAGAATGCTTATCTCTTGAAAACTCAGTTCGTAAAGTCTTTTAGATTTATTAAGCTACATGTAAGAGAGGATCAAGGATATTTTATTCAGACAAATCTATTATATCTGGATAGGACAGGATGGAAAACATCCAGCTTGTAAATGGTGATGAAATTGGACTTGGACTAGCTGCCAGGACATTGTAAACTCTTGAGATGATGCATTTAAAAAGTTTCAGCTAATAATGCAGATGACATCACAAAGCCCGATGTGCATCTATTCTATAATAACATAATCTGAAATGTCCACACAGGACGTAATTTGTATTACTGTTATTCGTTCACATCATTACACAAACACACCAACAAATACATGAGTAGTCAATGCAAAACATTTCGATTAAGGTTTTTTTATTATTATTATTATTATTTTAGGTTTGGTCACCTTTCTTGCCTTTTTGCCTTTACTAGTTTATTGTAAATGGTCCTGCTGTGTGACCAGTGAGTTACTCATAAAAGCAATCTGCTACAAAATACTAATTACTTCCCTAAAATTGTAATCAGATTACTGACTATACTGATTTCTTCATCAAAAAGGTAATTAAACTACTAATTACTTTTAATTTACTTTCTTAAACACTTTTCACAGAAAAGGTTTTTGTTTTTCCACCTGGGTAGCTCAGCAAGTATTGACGCTGACTGCCACCCCTGGAGTCACGAGTTCGAATCCAGGGTGTGCTGAGTGACTCCAGCCAGGTCTCCTAAGCAACCAAATTGACCCAGTTGCTAGGGAGGGTAGAGTCACATGGAGTAAACTCCTCGTGCTCGCGATAAGTGATTCTTGCTCTCAATGGGGCGTGTGGTAAGTTGTGTGTGGATCGCGGAGAGTAGCATGAGTCTCCACATGCTGTGAGTCTCCGCGGTGTCATGCACAACAAGCCACGTGATAAGATGCTCAGATTGATTGTCTCAGAAGCAGAGGCAACTGAGACTTGTCCTCCGCCACTCGGATTGAGGTGAGTAACTGCGCCACCACGAGGACCTACTAAGTAGTTGGAATTGGGCATGCCAAATTGTTGGAGAAAAGGGGATATAATTAAAAACATTATGTCTATATTTATTGTCGCACGCAAATCATGCACAACATAACGAAATTAAGCCACAACAGAACAAAATTAAGCCACAACGCAACAGAAAAGCCACAGCACATCGGAAAAAGCCACAATACAATGAAATTAAGCCACAGCACAACAGAAATAACCCACAACACAATTAAGGCATAACAACATTTTCAGAAAAGGATATTTATAAAAATGCTGTACTTATTTGTTCTGAAGTGCTTTAGAGAACACATACCTGGTTGGGTTTCTACCAGTCTCATATGTATGCAACTCTTATTGTACATAAATTAATCAACATTTCCAAAGGTATCAAATCAATTTATTTTCATAAAGACATTTCTAGCATACATGAAGTCTCTTCTGTTAAGCTTTTCACACTGAAAAAACATTACATGTTGACCGGGGAACTTCTCTTGTGAGTGACTTGCAGTGGGACGAGCAAATCTCTGCTTCTTGCAAGCAGCCTTATACCCTGTCTACACCGGATGTGAGCGGGCGTCGTGTCACATCAAAAGCAATAGAACCCCATTATAATCAATGATACTGTCTACACTGGAAGCGTCCATTGTGTTGCAGCTTAATTTCATTGTGTTGAGGCTGATTTCCTTAGTTGCATTGTGAATTAAGTGTTGTGCACCCCTTGGCCACCAAAATGTTCTACATAAATAATATTACTTTAGAAATGTGTAACCCAAATAATGTTCTTTAAAGTAATTAACTTCATTGAAAGTAACTGTAATCTGATAACAAAAATTTAAAATGTAATGTGTTACACTTCTTTACAATTTCTAAATATGTATTTTACTATTTAATATTTTATTTTTATTTACAATTTATTTGAGATATCTTTATATTTGTAGATTACAGTAATTTATAATTTTGTAACCAGATTACACCCAACACAATAATTTTGAAAAGTACAAATATTCCATGTAGTCTCATGATTAATATGGTCATGATACATAATTTCAAAAGAATTAGCATAAGGCAGTATAAAATACAATTTAAAATAGTAACATGTCACACCATAGGACATGTCAACTTCCTGAATGAATTTCATGTCTACCCATGACTACCCACACACATATGCATAAGATGTCAGACCTCTCAATTCTCTCTGTAGTGCTGAGGTAATGTGCACTTAGCTACTGCTTTCTCCTTGATAAAATCTCAGGCACAGCAATGCTGCTAACATCCAGAAGTCAGCAGGTGCTTCAACATCAATATCTCTTTCTTTTACACACACACACACACTTCAAAGCTGCTCTATTGATGAAGACCGTGCTCCTCTAGTTTAATATTTCCATGCACCCAATCATTTCAATCACACTGGATTCTGCACATGGTGGAAACCGGCATCAAAGAGGACCCCAGCTCCAGAGTGCTGAGAGGAAGGTCCTGTTCTCTGGTCCCTTACATCTGGAAAGTACTGTTCACTTTCATTCATCTATGTGTGTGAGAAGCCTCAGTTAATCAAATCAAAACTGAACTAGAGTTCTTGAATTCTGAACACACCAACTCAGACCAGCATTCTTAGAACTACGAGGGCAAGCAGGACTATAAGAGCATAAATGAGTTCTTCACAATGGATTGAGCTCATTATATGGAAATCCGGAAGGACCATGGTCACCATGGTTGCAGAGCGCAAGAGCGGCCATGCTGAACTAAACTACCCGCAAGTTCGTGCTGAATGTTCTTACATCTCCCTGCATTTCTATCCATCTGGAGCAGCTTAAAAATGTATCTAAACTGTGGGGTACAGAGGGATGGAAAAGAAGACAAAACAACAGAAATTCGTGGAATCTTAACACAAATTTACCTTTGGATGCAATGCAATGTAACTGAACACCTCCAGACCTAAACCCAAATATTTAAAAAGCATCATGCACAGAGGAAAGCTTGGTTTTTATAACCCTGAGATCTAGAATCTGTCCCCCTGTAATCAGCCATTGAAGGAATTAATTTTTGTGGTAATCAACATTATGCCACAAATGCTGTTAAATGAGCTTAAAGGAATAGTTCAACCAAAAATGAAAATTCTCTCATCATTCACACTCCCTCATGCCATCCCAGATGTGTATGACTTAATTTCTTCTGCAGAATACAAATTAAGATTTTTAGAAGAATATCTCAGCTCTGTAGGTCCATACAATGTAAGTGAATGGTGACCAAAACTTTGAAACTCCAAAAAGCACTTAAAGGCAGCATAAAAGTAATCCATAAGACTCCAGTAGTTTATTCCATGTCTTCTGAAGTGATCTAACTGGTTTTGGGTGAGAACAGACTAAAATGTAGTTCCTTTTTCATTGTACACCTTGCTATTGCGGTAATCAAGATTGAGATTATAACGGCCAAGGTGACTGCTGTTGTCATGATTTATAGTGAAAAAGGAATTATATTTTGGTCTGTTTTCATCCAAAACCAATCAAATATCTTCAGAAGGTTTTTGAAGCTTCAAAGTTTTGGTCACCATTCACTTGCATTTTATGGACAAACAGACATCATATCTCTATTAAAATATCTTTGTATGAGTTCAGCAGAAAAAAGAAAGTCATACACATCTTGGATGGAATGAGGGTGAGAAAATGATGAAAAATGTTCATTTCTGGGTGAACTAATTCTTTAGCTTGTACCAAACCTGAAACACTCCTTTAAGTTCTACAGTGTTTGTGTTCATTTTGACAGCAGAACATAAGGTTCAGTTTAACACAAAAAATGACCTCACATCCTCTACTAGCATGAGGGAATGTTAGGCAGACCTCCTTAGATCACAGATTTCTGTGCTAATAGAATTTGTAACCCTATACTGGCTTGTTTTAAGCAGCATTAGAGGAGAAACATGATAGACATGACTCTGAATGGATCCCAAATTCGCTGTTTTTTCACAGATGTGCGCATGCCAGAGTCCACACTTTTAGCAAGCTGTTTTTCCATAGTCAAACATCAGACCTTAAGCTATAGTAAGATGGGTTTCTGGTCATAAGCTGCACAGCTGGTGCACCAGTCCATATGAATAAATACTATATAAGCATTCATATATGACTATGAATGTTAAAAAAAAAAGAAAATGCTGATGCAGTTACAAGAAAATGCCATTGGGCGCTTTTTTCTCTATTGTATTCTTGAAAAGAACCAAGAAGAAAGCTCTTATGTGAGTTGTGGTTAAAGCTTTCATTTTTTTCCTCTCTCTGCACTGTTTGATGCTGTTGAATTGACATCAACTTTTTGTTTCTTGCTCAGAGATTCTGGATGCTTTGTCCCACCCAATAATATACAGTGAGTCTGAATACATTATTTCTTTCATCTTTTGTCAGAACACTCAAGGCTCATATGGATTATCTTGTCAACAAATAACTGAATAAGTGCACTTGTATGAAGACTGTCTGTGTGCCTGTTTACTCACTTTGCCTCCACTCACCATGGTCAACAGACACATGAAAAATGAGCCTTCAAGGATTCCTTCCAGATCAATAGAACTGCTGCTATTTCCTGCTGTAATTGCTCTGATCGCTTTGTCTAGTTGCTAGAGTATTGTGCCTGTAACTGTAATGTCAATATTCTTTGGAAAAATTTACTGCCGAACCTTAATCGTTGGTCAAAGGGAAGGGTAGCAGACAGGGATACATTTTTTTTTTCAACACCTATCAATGGCGAGAATTAATAAAATATACTATCCTTAAATATTTCTTATCAACAATGAAACCATGAATATTTCTATCATAGATGTACAGGATATACTGTATATAAAATTACTATTTTTTATTTTATTTAAAATTATTATTTTTAATTATTTAGATGCTTTTTTCACTCTTTGCATCATATATAAGGTACATGAGATCAATATAATAATCTCTGTGTATATAATCCCTGTTTCTCAGTGAAACACTGCTTATCACAAAATGAAGAGACACTTTGTGGTTTTGATTCTCATATTTTCATTTAGGAGCTAAATGAGAAGAATATTACATTTGTGTGCCTTGACGTGGAGTTGAAGAGAAAACAATCCCCTTCCCAGATACATTTCAAATGGTAGTTTACCACTGGGGTAAAAGTTGTTTTAAGCCTTTAGAATTTGTGAGAAGTTGTGCAAGTCATGACAGATGTTTTTTTAATAGGTGGTTTGTATGTCTTTGATTTGAATTTGTTATAAACTGCAAAAATTATGCTGTGGTTCATGTGGTTCCTTAAGCTGGTGAATTAATATATATATATATACAGTATATATAGATAGATATTCTTAGTCCTTATTTTAAATGGGCATTGAGTCCAGAAATGAGGCTGTATTTCTTGTATAATCATCTGTGCCCAGATGATACAACCTCTTTCCAGCTACACATATTTATGCCAGCCTTTTGTAGAGTAATTTGTGTATTTGTATTGTGTGTGTGTGTGTCCTAAAGCTTGGATAAATGTTTATTTACTCTGGAGACAGATTCCTGTGGCAGAACTAATGTTTTCATGACTCATCGACTTGCTGAATATTCCCTGCTTTAGGGACACACAATGCTTATTAATAAACATGGTCTAAAGAAAATGAAATTGTCATCTGCTTTTGTTTTCTTTATAGGGCCGGGTGGATAAGAAACTTAAATTATGTAAAGGTATTGTGATTATCTGTATGTAGAAATATTTCAATCAAATGAGATTAAATGAAATTTATCCAAATGTTGGTCCAGACAGCTGTTGTAAACAGCAAATAGAGAGAACAGAATAGCCTGAAACAAGTAGTAAATTGAAAGAACATGTTGGTGTAGCATGTGAATATAAAATTGTATCTTAATGATGTTATTTTTTTAATTTCAAAGAACACAGCCATTCTGGGCGCCTTAAATTCAGCCCAGGAAAATGTAAGCTTTCTCATGCTTTTGGTTGTCACCATAATTGTAGCACATTTGTTTTAGAGAACAGCATCACACTTTCAAAGCTGAGCCCATCATTATTGTGCGAGCACAGTGTGCGGCTGCTTTTCTCGCTTGCAATTACAACGTACAGTACCTCCTCATCTGATTCCATGCAAGCAAAGCTGTGATTAGCTCTTGTTGGGAGGGCAGACAGACTATAACTCATGGACTAGTTGATCTGGTGATATCATGGTGTGAATTGTTCTGAAAATATAGACTCTGAACTTAAAAAATCAAAGTATCAAAATTCTCTCAGTTCTTTACATTTATATTATCGACTGACTTTCTTACCAAAGTACCTTGGGTCATGTGCTTAGGCTATTTGTGACAAATAAATTAGCCAGTATAAAAACATTTTTTACAAGGATGTACATACGTACAATGAACAGATTTTAACTTTTTCTTTTTGTTATATGTAGATCAATTTAAAAAAATTTACCAGGCCTTCATTGTTCGTTTTTGATACTTTTCAAATCCAAAATTACAGTAACAGTGGCAAAATTACTGTTTTAGCCCTGTCGCAGACCCTGATTTTCAATGGAAAAAAAAAAGCCATTATAAAAA
This sequence comes from Myxocyprinus asiaticus, assembly GCF_019703515.2. Classification (NCBI taxonomy): domain Eukaryota; kingdom Metazoa; phylum Chordata; class Actinopteri; order Cypriniformes; family Catostomidae; genus Myxocyprinus; species Myxocyprinus asiaticus. The sequence continues at coordinate 20,920,487 of NC_059358.1, read as the reverse complement.
GACAAATTATTACATTTAAAATCTAAACAAAGAGTGAAATAAACATAAACCATTTCAATATGTATTGTGTAAAAATGATTTCAATCAATTTTCCAAAAATAGTTTTCAACACAGCCAAACAATTTTGGCTTTTTTTTTTTTTTTTTTTTTTACAAGTTAGGGTACTTTGACAAAAGTTGACAAATGTGTCAGTGCTCAGCATGCTTGAGATTAAATAGGGGACAAGTTATTTTAATTTGAAAAAGAAAAGAAAAAGAAAATTCAAGGTAAAGATCCCTTGTGAGCAAAATATCTTTATGCAGCATAAATTTAATGAAGCTGTAATTTTGCCCATTTATGCAAAATGTTTGAAAATATTATTTAAATGTGTATATTAACATTGCTTAAAATGTTAGTTAGTAAATTAGTCTTAGCACAATAAATAAATCAGCTATTTTATTTTAAAAATATAAAAATGTCTTTTCCATCACTGTCATTTCCATTTCCACAGAATTCTATTAAACACAATTCAGAATTTGAGATGTGGTGGAAATGACACTGTGGTGGGAATTTTCATGAATTTCTGAAAAAATTGCCAAAAATTACAATAATTTCCTGTAAAGCATGTACATAAGCAAATGGACATTTGGACATTGTTAAGAGATGAATAAAAAAAAAAATTAGTATGAGAAAATTTCATGTTCTAGAAATCTCTAGTGCTAAAAGTGCCAGAAATTGAAGAAACACCCTTGTATGCATTTGGGTAGTTGACAAATAGCACAGACATTAACTTTGTTTTGTTTTTCCATATCAAGATTTTAGTTGAATTATACTGTATGAATGTAGAAGGGAAAGTGTTTTTGATGCTTAACTGGTCACCATTTATTTAATGTTCTTTTTTTTTTTTTTTTTTTTACCATTTTTAAACACCTTTTACGGTTTTTATTTTTTAAAATTACACGTTGCTTATATTCTCTTAATTAATGTGATGTCATCAAATGCATTGTAATTATACAAGAATTAGAGGAACGTTGTTAAAAATAGTTTGAGATGACGTACATAACACATCACATTGTCCTCGCTGTTTGAAATGTCATGTAAACTACCTATATAGATTTCTTCTTAGATTTTTTACCTAAACAACTTACAAGAGCTTTTTGTAGAATAAAGGCCTTTTGGCATCGGACCTAGGGTCTGCTAGTGAACTCAGTATGTGCTTAAGTTAAACTCTGTTTGGATCATCCACTCATTTACAGTCACTCCTGTCCAGGGAAATATTTTTTTTTTTTTTGCCTCTACTGCACTCATTGCTCAGTGCTGGTTAATATTTAACAACTTTGAAATGTTTCCTCCCTTTAGATTGGTTGCATATCAGCCAACAGCTCCTCTCCAGGGTTTTATCTGATAATGATGTGCATTTGAGTGTGTAATGGGCTGTTTTATCTCTGAGAGGTTGTTTATTACACCTGACATGCTTCTTCAAAAATGTCCTGGTTACTTTCGTAACCTCCATTCCCTGATGTAGTGACACTAGGGGTCACCCTTGGGAGCCCCAAACACCTCTGATATTTGAGAAAAGGCCAATGGGAATTGGCAAGTGGAATTTTCATGCCACTCCTCCCGGACATACGGGTATAAAAGGAGCTGGCTTGCAACCACTCATTCAGGTTTTGTGCTGAGGAGCCGAGACAGGTCCCGGCCATTTCAGCGGGTAGTTCAGTGTTGTGGCAGGAGGGACACAACATCTCGTTCCCTCCATCAGGGAACAGAGGTTACGAAAGTAACCAGGATGTTCCCTATCTGTCACTCACTCGATGTTGTGTCGATGTAGTGACACTAGGGGTCCCAATAAAAAAACGCCACAACTAGCTGAACTGTGTTACGTAAACTGGCGGTGCGAGATGGGCAGACCATTGTGTGCCTCATAGCCAGCGCACCCGGCCGTCACGTAACCTCCCCCAACGCTCTTACGAGCACGTACGGTCCCCTGCACCTCGGGGACAAGTCGACAGCCCAAAAAATGGGGACCGGCTGCCCCAGCCATGGCCTCTTCTCTTTCTTCTCCCCAAAAGGAAAAATTGTTCAGTTGGGGGCCATATAGCGTCCACGTCGGGGGGGTATCACTCCCAAGGGGAAGACACCGCAGAGATCACACCCTACCCGAGGGGGAGGAAATTGTGTGGAAATACGTCACATGGTCTTACAGAGTCTTGTCGGCAGCATCTCATGTGGAGAAGTCCCCATGGTAGGTCCTACCTGGGGGGGAAGAGCTCTACAAACACGGTGACCGAGGGCAGAGGGGCCTTTGCCCAAAAAGACGCGGGTTCACCAACGGGGGAACCGTCTTGTGGACGATACATCACATGGGGTTACATATGGGCAACCAGCGCACGTGGAGCACCTACCACAGTACAGGGCCAAGTTAGCACACGTACTGGGCCAGCAACGAGTTTCTCCGCAAACTCGCCTGCCACAGGGCTAAGGAGGAACGACATCCAGGGTCCACAACTTCGTGAACACGACTGGGGTAAAAAGTGCACGTCTTCACCGCCGGGAGGGGAAAGGCGCTATACGCAAGCAGTACACCTGGCCAGCTGTTCTGCAACTTACCTGCTCGTACCTGACAACACACGGGACGAGACCGGCTCAACCCGGAGATTGTAGAAGCTCGCGAATTGGGTGTTGGGTGTTGCCCAGCCCGCTGCTCTGCAGATGTCTGCTAATGAGGCGCAATTGGTCAAAGCCCATGAGGCCGCCACACTCCTAGTAGAGTGTGCTCATAGCCCCAAGGGGGGCGGCACATCCTGGGCGTGATATGCCAAAGCGATGGCGTCAATGACCCAGTTGGCGATCCTCTGTTTGGAGACAGCGCTCCCTTTCCGCTGTCCTCCAAAGCAGACAAAGAGCTGCTCAGAGAATCTAAAGCTCTGCGTGCTATCCAAATAGATGTGAAAAGCACGCACCGGACACAGCAATGACAAGGCTGGGTCTGCTTCCTCCTGGGGCAGTGCTTGTGGGTTCACCACCTGATCCCGAAATGGGGTCGTGGGAACCTTGGGCACATAGCCCGGTCGGGGTCTCAGTACCACGTGAGAGTATCCCAGACCAAACTCCAGGCACGTGTCGCCGACAGAGAATGCCTGCAGGTCCCCTACCCTCTTGATGGAAGTGAGTGCAGTCAGGAGGGCAATCTCCAAGGAGAGTGCCTTTAGCTCAACTGACTCCAGAGGCTCAAATGGAGCTCCCCGTAGGCCCCGAAGGACCACGGAGAGGTCCCACGAGGGGACAAGATGCGGTCTGGGAGTATTCAGCCTCTAAGGAACCTGATGACCAGTCGTGCTTCCCAAGAGACTTACCGTCAACTGCATCGTGGTGTGCCGCTATATCGGCCACCTACACCTTCAAGGTGGAGGGGGACAGTTGCCCCTCCAGCCTCTCCTGCAGGAAGGAAAGCACTGACCCAACTGCGCATCTCTGGGGGTCTTCGCGTCAGAAAGAACACCACTTAGTGAACAGATGCCACTTCAAGGCACACAGGTGCCTCATAGAGGGAGCCCTAGCCTGAGTGATCATGTCTACCACCGCAGGCTGTAGGCCACTTCCCGTTCAAGGGCCAGACATGGAAATTCCAGAGGTCTGGTTGTGGGTGCCAGATGGTTCCCCGTCCCTGAGAAAGAAGATCCTTCTTCAGGGGAATTCTGACAACCAAGGTGCCACTAGGACAACCTGCTCTTCGTCCTCCCTGACCTTGCACATCATCTGTGCAAGTAGGCTTACTGGGGGGAACACATACTTGCATAGCCCCGGGGGTCAGCTGTGTGCCAGCGCATCTATGCCAAGGGGAGCCTCGGTCAGGGCATACCAGAGTGGGCAGTGAGAGAATTCCCGGGAAGCAAACAGGTCTACCTGAGGAGATGGTGGGCGAGTTGCGACATGCGTCAAGAGCGCACACTGCCTTGGCGGTTGATGTACGCTACCGTCACCATGTTGTCTGTCCAGACCAACACGTGCTTGTCCTGGATCAATGGCCGAAGCCTCCGCAGGGTGAGCAATACTGCCAGCAACTCAAGGCAGTTGATATGCCAACACAGTCGCGGCCCTGTCCAGGGGCCGGAGACTGTGTGTCCATTGCACACAGCACCCCAGCCATGCTTCGAGGCATCTGTCGTAACCATGACGCACCTGGACACCTGCACTAAGGGGACCCCTGCCCGCAGAAATGCAAGGTCTGTCCAAGGGCTGAACAGGTGGCGGCAGATCGGCGTGATGGCCATGTGATGTGCCCCGTGGCGCCATACCCATCTCGGGACTCGAGTCTGAAACCAGTGCTGAAGTGGTCTCATATGCATCAACCCGAGTGGCGTGACCGCCACCGAGGACACCATATGCCCCAGGAGCCTCTGAAATTGTTTCAGTGGGACCGCCGTTCTCCACCTGAACGCCTTCAGACAGTTCAGCACAGACTGTGCGCACTCACTCGTAAGGCACCCCATCATAGAGACTGAGTCTAACTCCATGCCGAGAAAAGAGGTGCTCTGAACCAGGGAGAACTTGCTCTTTTCCCAGTTGACCCGAAGCTCCAGCCGGCTGAGGTGGCTGAGCACCAAGTCCCTGTGCACACACAACAAAAACAGAGAGTGAGCAAGAATTAGCCAGTCGTCGAGTTGAGGATGCGGATGCCCACTTCCCTTAGCAAGGGCTGCCTCTGCGACTTTCATGAAGGCATGAGGTGACAGGGACAGACAGAAGGGGAGGACCTTGTACTGGTACGCCCGACCCTCGAAAGCAAACCGCAGGAAGGGCCTGTGTTGAGGTAAAACCGAGACGTGAAAATACACGTCCTTCAGGTCTACTGCCGCAAACCAATCTTGATGCCGGACGCTCGCTAAAATGCGTTTTTGCGTCAGCATCTTGAACGGGAGTCTGTGCAAGGCCCGGTTCAGTCCTCACAGGTCCAAGATTGGCCGCAACCCACCGCCTTTCTTTGGTACAATGAAGTAGGGGCTGTAAAACCCCTTCTTCATCTCAGCAGGAGAGACAGGCTCTATCACGTCCTTCCATAGAAGGGACACGATCTCCGCACGCAAGGCAGCGGCGTTCTCGCCTATGACCGAGGTGAAGCGGACGGCGTTGAACCTGGGCAGATGCCTGGCGAACTGAATCACGTAGCCGAGTCGGATGGTCCTGGTCAGCCACCGCGACGGGTTGGGGAGCACAAGCCACGCCCCCAAGCTCCGGGCGAGGGGGACTAAGGGAACCATCGCGTCGGACGTACTGGAAGGTGGGACGGCCTCGCGGCAGGGCGGAGCCTGAGGCGCCACGTTGGGGGGTTCGAGCCCCGAACTCATGGCCGTGCTGAGTCTGGGGACATCAAAGCACTTACCTGGCTCCGTATACCCACCATAGGACTGGTCCGGGATGGGGGAGGAGGGGAAATTATCCTCGCGGCCTGTTGCAACTGTCCTGGTATGGGTGCAATTGTGCCACAGCTGGGCGCACGGGGGCCTGCCTCCGGAGCACCATGCCTGCCTTAAAAGTGAGGTGCCCGGCGGTCGTGATAACGATGGCCGTGGACACCGAATGTGTGAGTTCACACTTCAGGCGTGCGGCGAAATCATAAGAAAAGGAAAACAAGGATTCTCCTCCCGACCCTCCACCAGGGGATGGAGTGGTCTGTTTACCAGCTTCAGGTCTGTAGCGGGTCACCGTCTCCCTGGGTCGCCCTCAGGGGCACTTTGAAGCCTTCCTCAGGTTCGAAGAGAGCCATGGCATGCAGGGTGGAGGTGGCCTGTCCAGTGGCACTGTAGGACGTAATCGCCAATGAAGACGTAAGCCTACAGGCCCTGGAAGGGAGTCTCGGACGGTTCCGCCAGGTGGCGGCATTTTGTGGGCACAAGTGCACCACAACCACCTTATCCACCTGGGGAATCGCCGAGTACCCCCTGGCAGCCCCACCGTCGAGGGTAGTAAGAGCGGAGGAGCCCATAAATCGGGTCCGGGCAGTGAAAGGTGCCCACCATGATCTCCTGAACTCATCATGCACCTCCGGGAAGAAAGGAACCGAGGTGGGGCATGGCTGTGAGTGGCGCTCTGAGCCCAGGAACCAATTGTCGAGCCGCGAGGGTTCAGGGGGGAGTGGAGGGTTCCACTCCAGCCCAACGCTCGCAGCCGCCTGGACAAGCATGGCTGCCAGCTCCGTGTCAGCCTGCGACTGGGCAATCGCACCCGAGGGTGGGAGCCCAGTCGAGTCCTCGGCATCAGACTGGACGAGCCCGCTCTCCGTTGCTGCGATCGAGAGCTCATCGTCTTCATGAGCCCCAAATGAGATTGCGAACTCACCCTAAGACGAGCCGGCGGTCTCATCCCAGAACTTGACCAGGGCACACGAGCGTACTGGGGAATGGGAGGTCCGTGTGGGGTTTCCCGGCGGAGAAGCTTCCAATGAGGTCCCCAAATCGCCCCCAGTGCTAACCGCCGCAGCCTCATACCCGTAGGTAGAAGGACCGAAGCGTGGAGCCACTGGGGTGGCTTTCCCTCTGCCAAAGGAAAGCCACAACTGCAACGTTGCCATGGTCATGTTCTCGTAATGAGGACATGACCCATCCACGAACAATGTCTCCACGTGGGCAGCACCCAAGCATGTGAGACAGCGATCGTGGCCATCAGAAGTGGAGAGATAGTGACCGCAACCAGGAATTATACACAAACGGAAAGGCATCTTTAAAAAGACGTTCCGTCTGTGCCACTCTTTTAGTAGGAAAACATACTCTTATTAGGAAGAAAATACTCTTTTAGCTGCTGAAGCGCCCAGGGGCATTCTCTGGACACCACCAGTGCAAAAGGGGGAGAAACCTCTGTAATGCACCGTAAATCCAACAGCTTTCGAGGTGAATGGATCAACGGAGGAATTCAGCTCGCTGAAACACAACCACTCGGCTCCGAATTAAAAATCTGAATGAGTGGTTTCAAGCCAGCTCCTTTTATACCTGTATGTCCGGAGGAGTGGCATGCAAATTCCACTCGCAAATTCCCATTGGCCTTTTCTCAAAGATCAGAGGTGTTTGGGGCTCCCAAGGGCGACCCCTAGTGTCACCACATCGACACAACGTCGAGTGAGTGACAGATAGGGAACAGAATGTAATTTATCCTATGCACAGTCTGTGCTCTGTTTTGGGTCCTGAACCTTCATGAATGGGAATATCCGAAATGTCCTGATTAAATTGACATCTTTTTACAACCTCTTTCTTTCTTTCTTTCATTCATTCTTTCTTTCTGTGCTGTGCCTCACTTCTGTCAGAGTGAGAGTCAACTACATTTGGTCATGGCAACAGGTATGTGGGCTTGTTCTACGTTAGTCAGAATTGACTCCAGACACAAGGTCTATTCTCCTGAGAGCACCAGAAAACAGAACCTCTGACTCACAGTAAGGCTTATTATCCTCTGTTCCCTAGACCCATATTACCCATTTTGCTGCACATTAAGGTGTTAGTGCTGTAGCCTGCAGACTGCCCTGTGCGTGCTTTACGGTCTGAAGGAGAAAGTTTCACAGATTTATACACTGCCCACAAGTTTGTTTGACTCTGACACAGGGGTGAGTAGGCAACATTTGCTTATGACAGATAAAAAAGTTATAGGAAGAAATGCACCTCTACAAAAATTGTGTGTGGATACTAATTTCAGATTATTTAGAACAACATCTGCAGATATAGTTTGGTTAGTTTTATGCTACCTTTTTTTAATTCCACTGATAATTAATTGCAAAATTTAAAATAAATTTCATTAATAGCTTTGTTCTCTATGGGTGTATCAAAATTAGCTCCATAGCTTCCTGTGTCGATAATTTTCTTATGTTGGCCCAACTGAATTAATTTTATTAATCATTAGTATTACCAGGTGAGCAAGTGTTAGGACAGTGAAACTGTTGCACTTTTGATAGCAACTGCTCATGGAGGTAAGCAGCACTCAAATCAAACATCACTTGAATGTGAGAGTCCATCCTCAACCTAATCACAAGTGTCAATCTTCACCACAATGGTAATCCTCAAAACTCCAGCATAATAAACTCTCTTTCTACCAATATAACAGAACATTAAACATTAACAAATCTCCTCCTTTTCTCATCTTGCTGAAAAATGCATAAAATAACATTTAATTTCAACATTTGTTCACCCCATCTAGCATTCTAGGAAATTTTAGGGAGCGAATGTTTCAGTGCACTGGAATGATTTTGTGATTGAGACTTAGAAAATGGCAGACTCCCTGATCAATGCTCTGACTACTGAACTAGGCAGCTAATTGAGACACCCTATGTCTCTACATGTCTTCCATGTTTCAGAGTAACTGGTCTCAGTTAAAAACAAAACACTGAAACATAAAGGACATTATTAACTCACATTAACATTCTTAACTCTCATTTACTCAATTCTGAATAGCCTCCTTTTAAGATTTGTTCTTAACCCACATTATCTAAACTCTGATTAAAGAAGTCTTTCACTTTTAGCTGAAGCAGCCTCCGCTTTAGCTTTAACAAACTCATCACATTCCTTGCTGTGTCAAGTTTTAAGGCGAGTAATCAAATTAGTTGTGTTAACAGTTTTACATTAGTCGCACCTCGTGAAATTCTAGCAGTTCAAAGATGTCATTATCACCCAATTCAAAGTAATTCCACACAAGAGACATGTTTTTCACGCAACACGAGTTGGAGGCTAACTGTCCTATACGTTTCTCTGCCTCCTTTTGACAAGAAATAATCGGCCCTGATTATCGTCTGGTTTTAAACAATCGGCCGATGTCTGATTAATTGTTTTTATCAGCGAATACCGATGTTTTGCCGATACATCAGTGCATCTCTAGTTATCTCTAGATGTCACACAGTTTTAAGGGGATCAGATTTTAAGCTGTGTGAAGAAATGCATTCCATCCATTTTACCCCTCTTTTACTAAGTTACAAACTTTACAGTCTGCTGTAGGTTTATTGAAAAAGTCTTGATGCGTTTGTGTTGCCTTAAGCAAGACTTCATGTGTACTGCATTAACTAGGTCATTTATATGTTTTTGTAGTAGACCTGTTGGGGAAAAAGCTTTCAAATTGTTGACAGTTAGTTGCTGAGACCACAGCTGTCATAGATCCCAAACTCACTGACACAGGACTCCCTTACTACCCTGATCTGTCAATACAAAGAGAGTAGAGCTAAAATGAAGACAGACTGTCTGGACTGTCTGTCTCTACGTATATCCTGTCACCTGGTCTGACCTTCTCACTTGATACTGACTTTTTTGTCCTCAGGGTATTATGTCCATATTTGCAATTATCCTTGACACATATTCCTCATTATTTTGGCAGAGCTGCAAGATAGTTGTTCAATATTAGAATGAACCTAAAACGCATAAATCCATCTCGTACGTTGTGTTCCATATCGTGCACAAACTGAAATCAGAGTGTGTCACTGAGCAGCACACACACACACACAAGTGGTTGTTAGAGTAGCTCTCCTGTAATTACCCCCCCCCCTGCAAATGACTGTCTGGACTGGAGTCAAGTTCTATCACTTTCTCTCCCTCCCTCTCTCTCTCTCTCTCTCTCTCTCTCTCTCTCTCTCTCTCTCTCTCTCTCTCTCTTTGTGATAACTTCACTGATTTGATCAGAGCTAATGAAGCATTTTGTTTTCTTGTCCAGATCTCTTTCTAACCCTTATTTGTGGTTCCTTCTCTCGCCCATCTATTTTTTATTATCAAAAATCTGAAGGACAAGCTCAACATCCGTCTCACATGAAATCTGTTCCTTATGAAACACCCTGTTTAGCTGTATTCAATAACAAATGAATTATGGAAATAGAGAATGTTTCTGCTACTTAAATTCAAACAATTCTCAAGAAATCACTTACGATGGTTTGCAAAATTATGACTCAAAAACCGTAGAACAGGGAGTGCAGACAGGTTCAGGGCCAGAAATGCATTAATGCACCAATATAGACACACACACATGAACAGCATGTGCACACACACATGCCTGACTGCTAATTCCTGTATAAATGTGCTACATTATTGACATTTTATGCTGAGATAATCTCATCATGGTATTGATCACTAAGTCAATTCTGGTAAAAGAACTAATGGGAGTACAAAGAAAGCTATATTTGGGCTGCTGTGTTTTAGAAAGGAAATGCTATAGATATCTTCACTGCTCCAAAGAATGTGTGTTTGTGTATGTGGGGGGAGGATTTATGAGGAAACCCAAGGCTAAATTATTTCTCATCCCTTTTTGTTTTTCTGAATCTAATGAGACAGCATTTTACTTCTGTGAGAATAAAACATAATATCTTGTAAAAACAAAAAAACAAAAACAAAATACCAGGGTTTTTCCTTCAAATAAGGCTCTTTTTATGTTCCAGGGGCTGTTGTTTATTAAAACTGATTTCAAGATGTTGTACTGATGGTCAGAATTAACACTCAGCAAGCACCAAACGAGAATAAAAACTGGCTGTGGCAAATTACTTGCTAGTGGCTAGTCAAAGCTATTCAAGACATACAGTACAAACCGTATGGGGGAAAAAACTGTCATTCAATTTCTGACGACTTTTACCTCAGAAGTACATCAGAAGTTTACTAGGATGCCTGGAGTTTTTCATCCTCTAGATCTTCATATGATCTACATATGATAAACCACAACAAACTACCTAAAAGAGAATATGTGGGACAAAGTCATGTGTTCTCATTCTTTTGTGGCAGATGCTGTTTCACTGTGAGACAGAGACAGACTCATCTCATATATGATTTTGCAAGTGACACACTATTTGTCACTAAAAGGGGGAAAAAAAAACAGCTTAATAATAAATGATTATAACTGAATCATGGTAATGGGATTGTAATTATAATTTAATAATAAACAAATAATCATAAATTGGACAAACTAATAATTGTATTAATGAAAAATTATGCAAAATACAGTTTTAGAAATGTTTTTGGCTAGAAAATGTTCACTTGCCATTGTCAGATGTGGAAAAAGTTCATTTTGTACCCTAATCACAACTGAAAATGTCTTTCTTTTTCTCCTCTTTCTTGTTGCAGTGGTGTTCGTGTGCTGCTCTCCAGATGTTTTTCGTCAGTTGATGGTGCACTTCCGCAGGGCAGGTCTCCCTCAGGAGGAGTTTGTATTCTTCTACATTGACATCTTTGGACGTAGTTTGCAGTCCCAGCCTTCTAAGCCATGGGCCAGAGGGGACCCAGACGATGCCCTTGCAAAGGAGGCCTTCCAGGTGATTAAAGCCCTGCAACATGAGAGAGAGTGTGACAGGGAAATAGAGATTAGGATAGGTAGAGAGCAAGACAGACAGATAGATAGATATAAACAGAGACATCCCTGGTAGCCTATGTTATCAGCTGTCTTTTTCAAAAGCTGGCCAATATTTTTGAAGCCCCAGGTCTATACAGTAAGCCATCCTAGGAAGCCATGACATACACACACACACACACACACACACACACACACACACACGTTGGTGCAACTATCATTATGAGGACTCTCCATAGACATTATGATTTTTATACTGTACAAACTATAGATTCTATCCCCTAACCCTATCCCTAAACCTAACCCTCACAAAAAACTTTCTGCATTTTTACATTTTCAATAAAACAACGTTTAGTATTTTTTTAAAGCGATTTGAATTATGGGGACACTAGAAATGTCCTCATAAACCACATTTATAGCATAACACCCTTGTAATAACCAGTTTGTAACCTAAAAAAAAAAAACCTCGTAAACCACTTAAACCTGCCCACACACACACACACACACACACACACACACACACACACACATCTGTTGAGTTTCTCCACAGATGTGGTTCTATGTTTTTTAGCAGACATACAAGGATTTGACCTGATAGAGGAGAGAGACACATTTGATAAATTATAAAGCTTTACATCAGAATTGTTGTGTTCTGGTCTCTTGAGCCTTAAAAATACACAAAGACTCTCCCCAATACACACAGACTCACAAACCCCCTACATTCTTGCTTATATTTCTTGTTTGTGTGTGCTTGAGTTTAAATAAAATGTGTTCTAGCAGATTTTATTTAAACTCTCAATACTGGAAAACAATGACTGTTATGTTTTAGGGTGCTCAGAATAATATTATAGCCATATTCATATTAAGGATGTGGACTGCAGTCACCAGCTTCTACTGTGATAACATTCCTCTGTTTCGAGTGTGGAGGAGTTTCTGTGAAGGGCATGAGAATACGTCTTGAACGCCAACACCAATAACTGATGATGAACGCACACTCAGTACATTTAGGAAATACTCATTCTCATAATGGTGTACCTTTTGTATATTAAAGGTTATTACTCCATACAACAAATATACACGCAATTTTGTGTGTCCAGGGGCTGGTTTTATTCAAATAGATTAATAAAATATTGTTACATCAAGTAGAAGGTCACATTAAACTTTTGTTCTGAAAACTTTACCATGCCTGCATCATTTACATTTGCTACATTCCAAATGCCTTTTATGTATAGATTTTATTGTTTTGCCCTTGTCCCAGACTTAAAATATGACAATACATCAAACTAATTTTAAAGAATACATTTTTAAAACAATGATAGTCTAAACAAAGAGTGAAAAAACATAAACTTCATTTTGTGAAAACAGTTTATATTATATTTATATTTAAATGTTTTACATAAATTATGGCACAGCCAAAAGTGCCCATAGTTTAATAAATGTATTCTTTATATGTTTATTCCTTATTTTCCTAACAGAAAAATCTGTTTCTATTTAATTTGAGGAAGTAAAAAAATGAGGGAAAAGAAAAAAAGAAGAAGTTAAATAATTTTACAGATACTTGCAGCTCATCTGATTGCAATTTGCTAAGGTCTCTGTTTCATACATAATCCTCTGAATATTTTGTGTGATGATAATTGCATATTTTGCTTCTTAGAGTGTGAAGATTTTGACCTACCTAGAGCCCCAGAATCAAGAGTACAAAGAATTCGTCACTAATCTGAAATCAGATGCCAAAAGAATGTTCAACTTCACAGTGGAGGATTCTTTGGTAAGACAGATTATTGCTCATCGTGTGTGTGTCTACATCTTGAACTGCACTCTCTTCTACATAAAACAATGTATACTATTGTGAAATGACGTTTCCTGGTTTTTAATGTGACTTTCTGCCAAGATTCACTGCGCTCTCCATCTTTTCCATCTCTTGCAATTACTGTTTGTTTTGTCTCATTAGAAACTTTGTGTGCCTCCATTACAACAAGGGTTCACTCATAATGTGCCTGAAGAGACTCACCTGTTCAGAACGAATCAATTAATGTTTTTCTGCCAAAGTACATTGCATGTGTTTACAGACTTTTCTGCCATAGTTACCCATTCTCTCTATAATAGATGCAAAGAGTCTGCTAGAGTACTTCCTTTATACTCCCTCTCTCCCATTCACTCTCTCTTCAAACATGCTACTTTGGCAAAGGTCGAAAACAGTTATGTATATTTATGTGTATGTGAAGCACAGCATAAGAAATTAATGTGATGTTTACCAATTCAGTTCAGTGGCTGTCAGCTGCACAGAGTCCATCAAGACACCCCAGTGCATTTAATTCAATGCAGGAAAATATCTTGGTTTTAGTTATGGAGCACAGGTGTGTGATGTCTTTGTTTGTTAATCTATGTGCTGCTTCTGTATTCTTTAATAGAGTAGGGCACACATTATTCACAGTAGAGAAGTAATTTAGTTCAATTCAGGAAACCTCGGCAAACCTGACGAGCCAATGCTGTTTTTCTTTCACACTGCCACACACACACACACACACACACACACACACACACACACACACACACACACACACACACACACACACACACACACACACACACACTGGACCTGGTTAAACTGAATAGATCTTCTTATGTATGACTACAAGCTCTGTAGTCAGAGGTTACAAAGTGAAAGCTCTTCTGAAAAGACCATTTAGACCACTTTTCCATGCTGTTTTAGTCTGGTTTATGCTAGCTGGTGCTGGTTAAGCAGGTCTAGTAGTGGACAACAAATACTGATCTACTAGCATGATCTTTCTGGAAAAGCTGGTTGACCAAAGTAGTCTTGCTGGTTAAGAATTCTTGTTGAACACCAGCACACCAGCATCCAAAACACAACATATGCTAATGTGACCAGAATTGCTGAACTTTTTAACAGAGATGACTAACACAACATGTCAGCCAGTTTAAACTAGAATGCACCAGTGTTTACTCAGATTATTCCTCATGGATTTACATTTGTAAAAGCTTCAAAATTAATTTGAAAATGCTGTATAAACCAGCCTAAGTTAGTTTGCTGGTCTTAGCTGGTCTCCTAGCCTGGTAAGGCTGGTCTGTTTGCTAGTTTTAGAGTGGTTTTGGGCACTTGTCAGCTGGTTGGGATGGGATATCTGTTAAACCAGCTGAGCACCACACTGACCAGGCTGGGAGACTATCTTGACCATCTTAAATCAACTAAGACCAACATACCATCTTAGGCTGGTTTAAGATGTCATAGAAGTTGAATAAAAGAGAGCCCCTTCAACTGAACAGATTTTCATTGCATAGCTTAAAAGGTGCACTACTTAAGTCAATTCCTATTCATTAATGAACTGGCTAATTTGTGGGCAAAGATTATTTCCAAAAGACAAATTCCTTATAATTTAGATTTGCACTTTAGTGAGACATTTAATCTTGGTCTTAACTCATATGCTATCATGAAACCATCTCCAAGAGTTTTGCTGAAAGTTGTGTCAAAGCTCTTGCCATTATGTAATGTAAGAGTACCTTAGTTCAGAGCTCTTGAAGTTTGAAAAAAACCAATGCCAACCTGTTTATTCTCATGCTAAATCACTGTGATTAACAATGGGGTAGGAATTATCACAGTTCTCTCCCAGATGAACATGCAGTATGAGCACGTTTGATTGTGTTAATTTGTCAGAGGCCATGTAGATTTTCCCCTCAGTGCTGATTTTAATTGTCAGGCTGAAGTCTGATCAGTCTGAGATTGTCTCAGTTTTAGCAGTCTCAAGTGTTTTCCTGGGTCCCTGTTCACATTTAGTGAGTGACAGGGGGCTTGAGTGTCTCAAATTTTCAGAATTATGAAAGGAAAAACTCTTTATCCATTGACTTTACGTGAAAAAGCAACCTCATCTGCCCTCTTTGATTTGCATGCAAATTAAACTGTGGGGGTAAATTATCTTAATAGATAAGGACAAAAAAATAAGAGATGAAGATTCTGGATTTAACCCTGGTTTATGAGAGGAAGCACTTTACCTTTGTTCAATCAGATAAAACTATTTTTTAACTTTTTTCCTTCATTTTATGACAGAAGGATCGCATGAAATAAAAATTCATAAGATCAGTTCAGAAAAACTAACAGAAAAATAACATGTTCAAAGTAGAGTCTGTGTTGAGAAAATGCATCTAACAAGTCCATAAGCACCTGCGGATGCTGAACACTGATTGGTAATGCTGGTAATATCATGTCACAAATGAAATTATGTTTACAGTGAAAATAAGGGACAACATACAGTCCCTTACTTACAACCCCAATTCCGAAAAAGTTGGGACTGTATGGAAAATGCTAATTAAAACAAAAAGTAGTGATTTGTAAATTATATTCACCCTGTGCTATATTGAAAGCACTACAACACAACACATTATTTGATGTTTTACCTTGTGATTTTTTTTTTATATGTACTCTCATTTTAAATCAGATAACAACACGCTCCAAAAAAGTTGGGACAGTCGAGTGTTTAACATTGTGTAACATCACCATTTCTTCTAATAGCACTTATTAAGCATTTGGGCACTAAAGACACAAGGTTAAGTTTAGCCAGCAGAATTTTCTCCCATTCATCCATTATGTACTTCTTCAGCTGCACAATTGTACAGGGCATATGTTGCCATATTGTGTGCTTCATAATGCACCATATATTCTCAATTGGAGACAGGTCAGGATGCAGGCGTCTGTGGATGCAGTGCATCAGAAATGCATTCAGAAGGGGTTTTCCAGCAGGACAACCCCAAACTACATACTGCCTGGAATACAAGTGCAGGACTGAGTAATCAGATGGTGCAGGTGCTAGATTGGCCTGCTTGCAGTCCTTACCTGTCTCCAAATGAAAATGTGTGGCACATTATTAAGCTCAAAAAACGGCAACGAAGGCCCCATACAGGTGTGCAAATGAAGACCTGCATAATGGATGAATGGGGGAAAATTCTGCTTGCTAAACTTAACAAACTTGCGTCTTCAGTGTCCAAACACTTAATAAGTGTTATTAGATTAAAAAAAAAAAGGTTATGTTACACAGTTATAAACACTCAACTGTCCCAACTTTGTTGGTGTTGCAATCATCTGATTTTAAATTATCATACATTTTTGGTGTTGTTGTAGTGCTTTCAGTATTGCATAGGATGAATAGAATTTACAAATCACTACTTTTTGTTTTTATTATCATTTTCCATACTGTCACAACTTTTTGGAAATTTGGAGTCTGTCAGCCAGTCATCATCACAAAATATACCTCTTCAGTATGATACAAACTTGATCACCCTATCAGGGTTTATTTTGCTATTATAACCAACTGACTGTACAGTATCCTGCTTATTACTTGGCTATTTTTCAATAAAGTAATTAAATGAACTCAAGATATTGAAATAATTGTATTATAAAAAAAGAAAAATGTGCTACTGGAGTCATGAAGCTAGCATAGTGTGGGAAATTTGTTGCTACTGACAAAAGTTATATCTGCAGTTTTGGGGACATTTTATGGAAATGTTTTACTGCAGAATGCTGCATTTGACCAATCAAAAATAAACTGGTTTACCATGTGTGAGGAGTCTTCTGTTGATGATTTGGAATTTTTGGCATAATTTGGCCTGTTATCTGTGTATTCATTTATTGTTTTCTTTATTTGTGCATTTATTTCAGATGAACATCATCTCAGGTGGTTTCTATGATGGTCTGATGTTGTACTGCCATGCTCTGAATGAAAGTCTTTCAGAGGGACACGGACAACCCTCAGGAGAGTCTGTCACAAAAAGAATGTGGAACCGAACTTATTATGGTAAGCACACAACCCCACTGAAACTCCACAACTCTTTACCCTAACCCTTAACTCTAGCCGCACTGAAACCTCCAAAACTAATTTAAAACATGACCTAGGGGTTGTCTCAGAAGCTAAACTAGTTATGGTACTGCTACTGCCACTAACATCAGTCTTATTTCCAATGCAACAAAACATAAGTGCATATAGTTTTAGTAGAGTATATCAATAGTATTTTTTTAGTCTTCAATATCTCTTCATAGCTGAGCGAGAAGCAACCTCACCCTGATGGTAATTTTATTTTGGCATGGTTCGGTGGCAGAACCATGTCTCTGTCCAGCACTAATGACATGTGATGCTCATTCATTTTTGAATGGTCTAAGAGGCTCAAGAGCTATGTGGGTCTCGATTAATTACCACCAAAGAATGAATAATAGCATCTCTTTACTTTCCTCCTTTCTTCTGTAGAGGTCATGCTCCACAAATGTCTCTCTCTAGTCTAGGGAGGGATCATCAATAGGGATTACTGAGAAAAGAGTTATTTTAATGTCTCTTTTCAACTCTCAGGAAATAGAGGGAATCTGCTGGCTAAATTTTGAAAAAATATATATATTTTTTTTATAATTTATCATAAACGGATTCCTTTTATCTTCTCACCCTGGTTATGTTGTATTTTGTGTGTTAGATTAAGTGTGTGTGTGGAGTTCTGAATGTGTGTCTTGTTAAGTCGAGAGCTCTTAAACAAAGAAACATCGTTATTTGTCATCTCAGTTGCATTAATCATGAAGAAAATAGATAAACTGCCTTCTGTCTGTACAAGATTTAGTTTGGTTTTAAACGGATTTGTTAATTGAACTGAATATGTAAACAGGTATGTGTGAATTTATACTGTATATGTGAGCACATGGGCTCACCTGAAAAGGGGAATTCCACGAGGACTGGGCCTGGTGCCGTAACTCCTCTGCCGAGTTCGTCACCGAACAGTGCTTAAGAATTAAAGAGGCATCCAGGGTTCACCGGATACGGGGAACTGTTGTGGACAAAAGGCGCACATTATCACCTTTGAAAAAGGGGAAAGGCACAATGCAAGCAGTACACCCAACCGGCCAACCAGCCCTTACAGTATTTGAATGTGTGCCCTTGTATGAGTTAGAGTGTATAGTCTGTTCAGTACATGTTGGTTGTCTTTCTACAGGTCTGTGTTGCATTTACAGTGTGTGTCATTGTTCAGTAGAGGTCATATATATGTTTGAATGATCTGAGTCTTTTCAGTGAGCATTAGGGACAATATGCTCCTCTTGGTCCTCTGCCACTCTTTTACCCAATGTCTTCTCTATCACCATTTTTTGCTTAACCATCAGATTAATTGATTTAGCTTTACCATCAGATTAACCTTCCCCAGATTAATGTCTTCATACATTCAGTTATTTATTCCCTTATTCATTGTTCTTATGGCCTTTGGCAGTTTTTCCTCCTCCAGAGGCTGTCTGTCTCTCAAATCTCTCTCAACTCTCTCTGTCTGTCTGTCTGTCTGCCTCTCTCTCTCTCTTTTACTGCATCTGTCCTATCTGTTTTTCCAGTTGTCCCCTTTTCCACCTCTTTTCTTTTAATCTCTCTGTTCTTCTTGAGCTACTTCCCTGTAAATGCTGATGGCATCATGGAGCCCCAAGGTACCTTTTTCAAAATAGTTTTCATCGTTCATGTAGGCCCTGTTTACACCTGGTATTAATATCCGTCTCTGTGATCAGATCACAAGTGGCAACCTGACATCAACATGCAGCAACAGAGATCATGTGAAGCATGCACATCCATCTTGTCAAATAGCTTTGACAAGAGCTTATTAGCTGAAGAATACATTTAGTATTCAGTGAACAAAGAAAACACTCATGACACAAGGTTGAGCAAATGACGACAGAAATGACATTTTTGGGTGTAATCTCCCTTTAAGGAACATTTTGTCATTTTGAAAGCACAGAATGATCTATATTTGTTCTGAGTTAGTTGTAGTGTCTTCGAATAAAGATTAACAGAACTACATATACAATGCCATTTAGAAACATTTTAGAGATCATTTTCACTTATTATCATCCATCAATCCACTCGTTCATCTATTCACTCACACATCCTCACACTACTTTCCTTTATTTTATCAAAGTTTACTGTATTTTACTTCCGTCACATTATTCTGAAATCAGCAGGTATTCTGTTGCCATGGGATTCGCTTCAAGTAAAAGGAGGTTAAATACAGTTGGTTCACCCACATGCAGAACCAGGTGTGTTTCGAGATACCTCAACCAAGCTAGTGGTCTGACCATGAGTCAGGTCCAGGCTCATTATTAAAGGGATAGTTCACCCAAAAATGAAAATTCTCTCATCATTTACTCATCCTCTTGCCATCCCATATGTGCATGACTTTCTTTTTCTGGGGAACACAGACATTTTCAGAAGAATATCTCAGCTCTGTAGGTCCATACAATACAAGTTAATGGTGGCCAGAAATTTGAATCTCCAAAAATCACATAAAGTTAGCATAAAAGTAATCCATAAGACTCCAGTGGCTAAATCCATATCTTCTGAAGTGATAAGTGTGGGTGAGAAACAGATCAATGTTTAGGTCCTTTTTACTATAAATCCCCATTTTCACATACACATTCTTCTTTTGTTTTGTTTTTTTGGTGATTCACATTCTTTGTGCATATCACCACCTACTGATAGGTGGAGATTTATATTTAACAGGACTTACATATTGATCTGTTTCTCTCCCACAACTATCATATCACTTCAGAAGATATGAATTTAACCACTGGAGTCTTATTAATTGCTTTTATGCTGGCTTTATGTGATTTTTGAAGATTCAAGGTTCTGACCACCATTCACTTGCATTGTATGGACCTAAAGTGCTAGAAGATTTCTAAAAATCATCATTGTGTTCAGCAGAAGAAAGAAAGTCATACACACTGGAGATGGCATGAGGGTGAGTAAATTATGAGAGAATTTGCTCTCATTTGAAAATTTGAATTTAATTTGTGTGCATTTTTTTTAATGTGAAAATACTCCTGTCCCAGGTTAACATGCAGAGCCATTTAATATGCATGAGTTATTCATAGGTTGATTTCCCCAAAATAGTGTAAAGAATGTGCTTTGTGGTGCTATTTGAACATAACTCTTTGTGTTTGAGCAGCCAGACCAGCCCGACATACAGTAGCAACATTGTCTCAACCAGTGGTGTGAGTTTGGGCCAGGAATATTCCGGCAGATGGGTGGAGTGTTTGTGAATATCAGGTTTTGGCTACAGAAGAATCCAATCGCAGACTTCACGCTAATAAAAATAATTTATTAACAAAAAAACAAAACAAAAAAACAAAAAACTGGGCACAGAGGAAAAAAAACGTCTTGGTTACTGATGTAACCTCTGTTCCCTGATGGAGGGAACGAGATGTTGTGTCGATGTAATGACACTAGGGGTCCGTTCTTGAGAGCCCCAATCACCTGTGCTTAAAATAGAAAAGGCCAATGAGAATTGGTGAGTGTAATTTGCATGCCACCCTCCGCCCCGGACATACGGGTATAAAAGGAGATGGCATGCACCACTCAATCAGATTTATGCTAAGGAGCCGATAGAGAGTCCCGGTTCAGCACTGCGGCAGGAGGGACACAATGTCTCGTTCCCTCCATCAGGGAACAGAGGTTACATCAGTAACCAAGACATTCCCTGTCTGCCACTCACTCAACGTTGTGTCAATGTAGTGACACTAGGGGTTCCTATAGGAAACGCCACAGGTGCTGAACCGCATCACGAGGTACGGAAGCGTGGACACGGGCAAGCTGCTGCGTGCCTCGCAGCAAGCACTCAACCACATCGTGACCTTCCAGCGAGTTAGGTAAGGCGTCTCCCTAGTCCCGTTAAGGGGGGAGGAGGCACTTACCCAAGGAGGCTACCGGCGGAGCCTTTCCTGATTTGCTGTTAAGCAATTTCCTGCCAAGCACTTTCTAGTATAGCACTGGGAAGTGCTCTTCCCTCTCCAGGAGGGAGGGCACTACGGAGACCACATCCTACCAGAGGGAGGTTAACATGTGGAGAATTCTTCACATGGACTTACCAGCGGGGAAGTTCACATACGGAATGATACCACTGAAGGACCCTATCTACAGAGAGGGTACGCAGCAACAGTGGCCGAGGCAGAGAAAGCTCTGGCGAGGGGAAACACAGTGTTCACCTATGGGGAGACCGAACAGTGGAAACTCATCATACGGGATTACCAAGGGGAATCACCACGTATGGAGCACTGAGCCCGAGCACATGGGCTCACCTGAAAAGGGGAATACCACGAGGACTGGGCCTGGTGCCGTAACTCCTCTGCCGAGTTCGTCACCGAACAGTGCTTAAGAATTAAAGAGGCATCCAGGGTTCACCGGATACGGGGAACTGTTGTGGACAAAAGGTGCACATTATCACCTATGAAAAAGGGGAAAGGCACAATGCAAGCAGTACACCCAACCGGCCGACCAGCCTACCTGCTGTTACCGTGTAACACTTGGGTCGAAACCGGCTCTATGCGTAGGTTGTAAAACCTGGGTGTAGCCCAACCCACAGCTCTGCATATGTCTGCTAGAGAGGCCCCCCTTGCCAGTGCCCAGGAGGACGCAACACCTGTAATGGAGTGCGCCCGGACTCCCAAGGGGCATGGCAATTCCTGCGAGGTATGCGAGGAAAATGGCATCCACAATCCAATGGGCCAGCCTCTGATAGGAGACAGCTTTCCCCTTCTGCTTCCCTCCAAAACAGACAAAGAGCTGCTCCAAGCATCTAAAGCTCTGCGTGTGGTCCAGATAGATGCGCAGGGCATGAACTGGACACAGCAACGACAAGGCCGGGTTTTTGTCCTCTGAAGGGAGCACTTGCAGGGTCACCACCTGGTCCCGAAAGGGAGTGGTGAGAACTTTGGGCATGTAACCAGGCCGGGGTCTCAAGATCACGTGAGAGTGTGCCGGCCCGAACTCCAGGCATTCACTGGTGACAGAGAGCACCTGCATGTCCCCCACCCTCTTTATGGAAGTGAGCGCCACCAGGAGGGCCGTCTTCAGAGACAAAGTGCTGAGCTCTGCCTGCTCCAGGGGCTCAAAGGGGACTCTCTGTAGGGCAGGTAGGACCACAGAGAGATCCCAAGCGGGAATCAGGTGCGGTCTAGGAGGATTCAACCTCCTCGCACCCTTGAGGAACCTGTTGATCAGGTCACGCTCCCGTCCAGTGTATCATGGTATGCTACTATGGCAGCCACATACACTCTCCAGCCCTTCCTGAAGCAGAGACAGCACAGACCCAACGTCGCATCTCTGTGGGTCTTCCCCAAGGGAAGAACACCAGTTCGAGAAGAGATGCCACTTCAAGGCATACAGCCACCTCGTAGAGGGGGCTCTGGCCTGAGTGATCGTATTTATTACACTTCTGTTGAGGAAGGATCGATACGTGAAAGTACGCGTCCTTCAGGTCGATGGCCGTGAACCAATCCTGATTTCGTGCTGACCCCAGGATGCGCTTCTGTGTTAACATCCTGAACGGAAGCCTGTGTAAGGCTTTGTTCAAGGCATGCAGATCCAAGATTGGGCATGACCTTCCCCCTCTCTTGGGCACTATGAAATAAGGGCTGTAAAATCCCTTGCGCAACTTGGCTACGGGGACGGGCTCTATTGATACCTTCACCCGGAGGATGGAGGCACCCTCGCCCCGCACCGTAGTGGAGAGGATGCCACTCAACCTGGGCGGGCATCTGGAGAACTGGATCACGTAGCTGAGGTGAATCATCCTGATGAGCCACCACGAGGGGATGGAGAGCGCTAACCAGGCCTCCAGCCTCTGCGACAGCGGCACCAAGGGGATGACTGGACTTACCGTGCCCGGGCAGGGTGGTTCGCGGCAAGGCAGATCAGGCACCCCAGCTCGGAAGACAGCCCAGGGGGGACGTGCTGCTCCGCAAGCCCGCATCGGTGGGCGGTTACTGGGGCGGGTGAGCGACCCCAGAGACCAGCACACTTACCTGTTCGCCGGCTGTGTCTCGACAGAGAACGAGGGAACGGGAGGTACTTGCTTTCGCCTGATTGACCGGAAAGACTTCCACCGCCTGGCCGTCGCGAGTGCGCTGGCCCAGGGAATGAGGAAACTGCTCTTTTATTGACCATGTGGGTGCCGAGGCCCAGAGGGAACTTGGCGATGGAATACTCACCATGCACTGGCCCAAGGGCAATGGTGGGGCTGGAGAGATCACCCGGGCTAGACTGGTCAGAAGTAGTTGCCTCATCCCTGGGCTGCCCGTATCAGGACTGCCTCGAAGTCCATCTGTGGTTCTTGGGGGCCGGCTGACAGGCAGGTGGAGCCGACTTGCCATGGGAGGATTTCTTTCTCTGAGGCCGGCGTACAGGCTCTGATGGTACAGGAGCCGGGGCCGGCACCGCAGGGGAACGGCTCTGGAAAGAAGCGTACATGGCATGGGACTTCATAGGCCTGAAGGCGGCCGAGTTGTGATGTGCTTAATCCCTCGGTCTGCTTCCTTACTGTCGAGAACTGATGGGCGAAATCCTCGACAGTGTCACCAAAAAGCCCCCCTTGGGAGATGGGCACATCGAGAAAGCGGACTTTCTCAGCATCACGCATCTCCACAAGGTTGAGCCACAGGTGCCGCTCTTGGACCACAAGAGTGTACATCGTTTGGCCCAGGGCGTGTGAGTCGCGCTCTGAGCCCAGAAACCAATCATCCAGCCGCGAATGCTCAGGGCAGGGTGGAGGGTTCCACTTTAGCCCGATGTTCGCAGCCGCCCGGGCAAGCACGGCTGCCAACTCAGCATCTGCATCATCCTGTGCTCTACCGTCTGTGGGCGGGAGCTCAGAAGATTCACCCACTTCCGATAGCAGAAGCCCACCCTCCGATGCTGTGACCGAAAGCTCATCCTCGTCGCGAGCTGCGAACGACACATTAAACCCTCAGGGGCTGAGCCAGCGGAAATGCTCCCATGTCTAGGACGGACCAGGTTGGGGAGCAGCCGCGGTGGTTCCTTGCTTTGTGAAGAAGGAAGTGAGCCACGACCGCAACGTTCTCATGGGCATGTTCTCGCAATGAGAACGCGACCCTTCCATGAAAGCTGCCTCGACATGCTGGCGCCCCAAGCACTCGAGACAGATTTCATGGCTGTCCGGAGAGGAGAGATAACATCCAGTAGCGCAAATGCAGAAGGACATCTTTAAAAAGACGGCAAGCGTTTGCGCAAGCTCTTTTAGAAGGAAATATACTCTTTTGAATATACTCTTTTAGCACCTGTAGACTCAGCCGCTGAAGCGCCCAGGGGAAGCACAACACTCAACCGTGCGATGGTGACCGCTGATATGTGCCGTAAAATCCAGCAGCGTGCACAAACAAGCATGCATTCGGCTCCGAAGAAAAAATCTGAATGAGTGGTGCACGCCATCTCCTTTTATACCCGCGGAGAGTGGCGTGCAAATTCCACTCGCCAGTTCTCATTGGCCTTTTCTATTTTAAGCAAAGGTGATTGGTGCTCTCAAGATCAAACCCCTAGTGTCACTACATCGACACAACATCGAGTGAGTGACAGACAGGGAACGGAAGCCCAAACTACAGCCAACAGGTCTGGAAAAACACAAGACCCGTGGTAGGGCAAAACAACAAACATGAACAAACTAGACTAAATAACAAAACCAGGGAAAAACTAAACAGGGTGTACTGGGACAGAATCTGGCAGAGAAACCAGAAAACAGAACTAAACTAACAGGAAGCAGCAAAAACAACAATGATCCGACACAGACAAGAAAAGGGAAGGAAATAAGGATGGTAATGAGGAGAGGTAGGTGAAACTGATAAACAGATAATGAGGCAAACGTGGGGGAGGGTTTAAAACACAAAGCTAAGTGCACTCACACAATACTAGTGTCAGGATCCAGCCACAAATCTATAAACCAGTCCAACAGAAGTGGCAGGATCCTGACACAAGAAACACAACATTGAGACAACACAGAAAAATAGGTGAAAGGATCCCAACACAATAAAAACTCAACCAAAGTGTCGGGATCCTAACAGTGAGCACATAATTTGAAAATAATATTTATTTTTGCAATTCCATCTGGTGACAATTGTGGCACAGAAATAACACACTTCAGTGTCCTTTTTTATTACTTAAATCTTTGTATTTGCAGTTGCTTATATTTTTAATATTTTGATATGAGGGAACCTTTGTGTCATCATCAGAGAATATCAGGATAAAAAAAATGTTAAGTCTGGATCTGCAGTACAAAACTGTATTTTCAGTTTCATTCTGGAGTTCATACATTCTAGTAATGTTACAGTGGACCTTATCAGCTATTTATTTTTCTAAACTAAAATCACTAATCACACACACACACACACACACACACACACACACACACACACACACAAATATATATATATATATAATATATAATAAAATGTAAAATAGTTGAATAATATCAGTACAAATTTCACATATATATATATATTTGTGAAATATTTACTGTTATTATTAAACTATTTAAAATTGTATTTAGCTTACAATGAAGTTGATTTGTTGGGACAGAATTTGGACAAAATGTCTCAATGCTACTGAGAGCTAATCAGCCAGGCTCTCAAAAAAAAAGCTGTTCAGTAATCTATGAAAAAATTAGAAAAATGATGTCAATCTCTAAGCATGTTTAAGTGTGTATGACATTCATATCTATCAGAAAGACTTTAGGTGCTGATTGCACTTAGATCTCTGTAGAATGGAGAAGTGCTTTTATATATCCAATAAAAACTGTTGCCCTTTTATTTATTTTTTACATTTTAATAACTACTCTGGATGCTTGCAGAGTTATATCCTGTTATTCTGTATACAGTCAATGAATGGACTGGAAGCACAGAATGTTCTAAACTCTTTTACTGCCTTTGAAATGACATCTGAAAGGGGAAGGAGTCCCACTTCATGTTTTACTTTCATCCTTTTATAAAGATAATGTAATCTATTTCAATTTAATGATCGATGATACTGTCATACTGTGCTGGTTTGCACAGATGGGTCTATGAAGGACTGATTCAATTCAGTGCACAATGGGTACAATCTGTCCACTGCCCATCATTTCAAACAACTTTATCAAACTTCTGTTTTCTTTTTCTTTTTCTTTAATATAATATAATAGTATAGAATAGAATAGAATATTGTATTATAGTATAGTATATTTATATAAGATTTGATAAAAAAAAATTAAAAAAAAGTGTTTTATCAAAATATATCCTTAATATCCAGAGTCTTTACAAAATATTGTGACAGTAGAAGTGTGACATTAAAACATCATATTTTTTGAAAGAGACAGAGAGAGGGGAAAAGAGAGACCAAGAGAGATAATGGTGTTTGAATGAAATGTCTCTGCAGTGTCCCTGTTTCATGCTGTTTCATCTTAATTGTTCTGTTACTTTCGACTAACTGAATGGACAGAACTGACTAATCTGTTTTCATTCTCTCTTTTAAATTAATCTTGTACTTTTTTCAATAGAGGACTTTTTCTTACCTTTTAGAAATCTTAGTGCTAAGCCCACTTACATCATACCCATTATGATACAAAGATACCCGTACACCATATCCATTATGAAAGATGTATTTGTCTTATGCAACTGTTCAAAGATTTTTTTTCTTTTTTCTTTCTTTTTTTTTACTGCTTTCAGCATCATTCTGCCATGTATGTTGTTTTTAAAGCTGGCATGTGTTACTCAAGTAGTTTCCTGTGCTACCTGCTGAGGTAATCAGCAGGCTACAATAAATGAATTGTCTTCAGCTCAGCAAATGTTTCAGACTAACATTACACTTCACTCTTATTTTCATTATATGATGCATTTTTTCTCTTTAGCACAATACCAGTGACACCTGGAGAAAACATGAGAGAGAGTGTTACACACTCCCTCTGTCTATCAATTTTTCTTTTACTCACTTTTTTTCTGTGTTTGTAATGGAAAATTTATGAGCAGAAATGTCTTCTGGTTTAATATCCTCTAAAATTGAGTCTGTATTTCCCTGGAGAGCATGTTAGATAGAGATGTTAAGTGCCGATGTTCAGAGGTTTCTTCTCCCCTTCACCCTTCTTTCTATTCTATATGTGCCAAAAAAGTATAATAATAATGAATATTCATGAATATAATTTACTCAACATGGGCAGTGCTAAAAACTGCTGATCCTGGTTTACTAATTCGGTTCATACGTGTATCCATAGCTATGTATTAAACTTATTCTCATCACCTAATAATGTGAGGAGGACTCTCTCTCTCTCTCTCTCTCTCTCTCTCTCTCTCTCTCTCTCTCTCTCTTGTTCTCTCTCCAGAATGGCTTTGACATTTTCAGTTTGATAATGGTTAAGCTTTTCATATCAGTCTAAATGTCACTGTGTGTTACCTCTGAGCTTGGCTCTGTAGCCAATTTACAGAGGTGAGTGACCTCCACAGGAAATTACAGCCCGCACCTGACCCTCATCGGAGATGAAACCATTGGGCACAACCGGAAGCTTTTAAGAGAAGCAATCAGATTTGATCAAACACTCACATACACACATTGTTTATGGATTGATGTGCCATGATTATATCGTTATGGTTGTTTAGTCATAGTGTGGCATAGTGATTGATACACAGTTTGAATGTGTGCAGTGCACAATCACATTTAACAGTTATAACTCACTAATTGTTTGAACAATTCAGCAGGTTTTCATCAAAAGTATTTGTGGTGCGTTGTTACGGTATATACAAAGGTTATTTAGCTAACAACAGTTAAAGCTGTAGTGTGTCATTTCTGTGCTGTCAGCATCACCAAATGGAAATGCAAAAATAATGATTGTTTTCAAATTGGTTTCCCAAACATTCCTTCCATTGGTTGGAAAAACAGACTGGTGTCAAACAATCTAAGCAATGTTTTGATAGTGCCACAGAGCCACAGTGTTCACACTTTTCAGGAAAATCAGCCTATGAATGGCTTACTTATTGTACAATCTGCCTATTTAGCAGGAATAGGAGAAAGTATTTTAAACACACATAAAATTATACAGTTCAGCTGTAAAACTCATCACAACACTCAGCTGTATGTGACAGTCAGGTAGCTCATGAACCTCGTGAAGTCT
Source organism: Myxocyprinus asiaticus (assembly GCF_019703515.2). NCBI lineage: Eukaryota > Metazoa > Chordata > Actinopteri > Cypriniformes > Catostomidae > Myxocyprinus > Myxocyprinus asiaticus. The sequence goes on along the minus strand of NC_059358.1, from coordinate 20,892,281 downwards.
GTAATGCACTTTATCACAGCTAATGTTTGTGTCAGGCCTTTGGTGTTCGAGTGTGAATTAGATGTAGCGAGGTCTGTAACACTCTTTCTATGTTTTCTCCAGGTGTCACTGGTATTGTGCAAATTGATGAGAATGGAGACAGAGAGACCGATTTTGCCCTGTGGGACATGACTGAAACCAACTATGGCAACTTTCAGGCCAGTGAGATCCACAAATGCACACATACACATATCTGTTTCACTATATTTGTGAGGACATATCACAGATGCCGTGGTTTTTATACATAATGATATCCTAACCCTACCCCTTAACCTAACCCTCACACCTAGAAAAATATATTTGGTCAATTTATGAGCCTTTTTAACTAGAACTAGTCAGTTTTTCACTACATGTCTTATTTCACATAAACACATCTTTGTTTTTTTATCATTGCGGGGACTTTCCATTGACCTTTATTTTATTATTTTTATTATTATTATTATTATTATTATTGTTTTTTTTATTTTTTTTTTTTAGGTAATTATATTCATAGATAATTATATTAATGGTGTTATACATATAGTTCAAAATGAGTGGATGAAATGTCATCTCACTTTTCTACAGCTGCAAGTGAGGCTTTGTTATGGCTCATGAAATATTAGTAGCATAAATTTAAAATCAGAGCAACGTGCACACACATTTACACACACAGACACAAACGTTCTTTTCTGAAAGACACTTGATTGGTAATTTGGAGGCCAAGTTGTTTGAAGGTTAATTATAGAATACATATTCAGTCAGCGGAGTGTTTTATATATGCGTGTGTGAGCGTGTGAGCGTGTGCATAAATGCTGAATAGATATTAAAGAACTCAGCTGGTATCTGAATGAAGCTCGTCCTCTGCCATCTTTTCCTAAAGTATGGCAATTTTAATTTTAATCTGTAATACCTAGAGAAAGCTATCAGTTTGCATTCCCATTTATTTATTTCAATGGCAGCTGCTTGCCTAGCAAATTAATTCTGCCATTTGTTCTCATGGGCATTAAGTTTCACATACAGTTTTTTTAAGCCAGTCATCTTAGCCATAAATGGCATGTGGCTAATTACGCTGTAGATACAGGAAAATTATGTTATGAATGAGCTGATTGGCTGATGGCACCACAAGAACGCTCACAGTCCCAAGCTCTTCACTAGCAACTGTCCTGAGCTGTGACGTCAAGTTGATATCATGCTTTTAAGAGCCTCCATAAAAAAATATTTATTTGCAGTTTGTACTGTGTGTTGCTTGAATACACAGTTACTTTTTAGTGCCTGTTAATAGAGAAAGCTTTATGCCTGAATATTATGTAGTTATGGCATCTACAGTACCAGCAGGGGTTGATTTAGAATTTATTGGACACTATTGTGAATATTAGTCCTCTTATCTTTTACTTTGTGCAGATTGTGGCAGTGTATAATGGCACACAGAAGCAGATGAAGATTCAGCCGGGGATAACCATCCAGTGGCCAGGGGGCGACATTCCTTTGGATGTGCCCTTCTGCGGGTTTAAGAATGATAACCCTGCCTGTCGTGCACGTGGGTATTGTTCACTTGTTGTACAGTTACCAAGGCCCAGCTACTTAATACTTCTCACTCTCTTTCTCTTTCACACTTTCTTTAGGAACTATTGCAATGCACCACATGATTTCCATTGTAATCTTCTTCATCCTCATCATCATCTTCACTGTGATGGTGTTTATATACAGGTGAGAGCGAGCAATAATATTTCAATTAATTTTATAATTGATTATTTATAATTTTAATATATTGTTTTTGATGTATGGTAATTGAAAAACAACCAAATATTTTTTTTTTCTGTTCTCTTTATGGCATCACTCTTTAACAAACATGGCTACTTCTAAGTGGTCATAAACACATACAAACATAAATATACAGTATATACAGTATATATGAATGTTTATATATGCACACAGAAAGCTGAAGCTGGAGAAGGAGTTGGTTGCTCAGTTATGGAGGATCTCTTGGGAGGACATTCAGATGAGCAACCTGGAAAAGGCCATGAGGAGCACTGGCAGCAAACTCACACTATCTCTGGTAACACACAAACACATAGATACATGCACACACATATTGGGGCTCTAAATGAAGGTTTAGGGGTAGCATTTTCATTTAATACTGTTAATCACATTGCACACATACAGTATATAAAGAGTATGTTAATTAATTTGATAAGGGGGATGGGGGGGTGGGTGGTTTTAGCCTCAGCTTTCTGTTCTTGGCTGACAGAATTGGAACCCAATGAGGTCTTATACTGTTGTAGCCCATCCGCCTCAAGGTTCGAAGTGTTGTGCCTACTGAGATGCTATTCTGCTCACTACAATTGTACAGAGTGGTTATCTGAGTTACCATAGCCTTTCTGTCAGCTCGAACCAGTCTGGCCAGTCTCTGTTGACCTCTCATGAACAAAGCGTTTCTGTCCACAGAACTGCTGCTCACTGGATGTTTTTTGTTTTTGGCACCATTATGAGTAAACTCTAGATACTGTTGTGTGTGAAAATCCCGTAAATCAGCAGATACAGAAACACTTGAACCAGCCTGTCTGGCACCAACAATCATGCTATGATCGAAATCACTGAGATGTTTTCAAATTATTTCCCCATTCTGATGGTTGATGAGAACATTAACTGAAGCTCCTGACCTGTATCCGTGTGATCTTTTATGTTGCACTGCTGCAACACGATTGGCTGATTAGATAATCGCATTAATAAGTAGGTGTACAAGTGTACTTCATAAAGTGATCACTGAGTGTATGTTTACCTTTATCTCATTCAAGGATTATATGGAATTCATGAATTTGTAGATGCTTTTGTACAATTCTCCTCTCAGCTCCTCTTCTCTCCAGCTTTCTTCCATTTAATTTTCAATTTATCATAGTCATTTTCATAGATACTCTTTCTCGCTCACTCTGTCTCTACAGAGAGGTTCAAACTATGGATCACTGGTGACTGGTGATGGAAATTTCCAGGTGTTTGCTAAGACTAGCAACTTTAAGGTATTTAACACACTGATTCTGTGATCTATTTCGATCTACTGCCATGGTTTAAAGTTTACATGCATACATGTTGGGCACTTCAAAATGCAAAAAAGCTAAACCTCATGAAACATGTATACTTGTTTACTGTATGTGTGTGCTCTTATTTCTTCCCCAGGGCAACATTGTGGCAATTAAATATATCAACAGGAAGCGCATCGAGTTAACGAGGAAAGTGTTGTTTGAACTGAAACACGTGAGTGTGTGATGCGCTTCATTTGCGGAATGGGTTAATCTGCTTGTCTAGTTATAATCATAATAAATAAGTTCACAAACTAATGATAAGTTAAAAACAATTATATAAATATTTGTCAGGACACACTGTAAATAATGGTGTTCATGTGTTCTTCAGATGAGAGATGTGCAGAATGAGCATTTGACACGTTTTATCGGCGCCTGCATCGACCCACCCAATATCTGCATTGTCACAGAATACTGTCCTCGAGGCAGCCTGCAGGTTACACACATACACTTGTTTGTTTTCTATCATAGTGGAGACTTTTCCTTCTATAGTTTTTATACTCATCTAATGATATGTTTGGTCCCCAACCCTACTCCTTCCACTGAACCTAACCCTTACTGAAAACCTTTTTGCACATGGGGAATTTTGTTCCCCATTATGTAGGCAAATCCTGACCCTCAACACAAAAACAACACAATCCCTCAATAAACATTCAGTCTCACTCACAAAGGATATACACACATATAGAATCACAGTCTCTCTCACACACACACATATTCAGATACACACTCATAGACAAATGTGCAGCATACACACACATTGTAACTATGGAAGATCCCAGGAGGGCTTTTGTATGGTTGTACTGTATGGTTGGTGTTTTGCCAAGCATTATAACATACCCCGGGTCTTTAGCAACCAGTCATGTATATCTATCACAAATGGATCTACAAAATTCCCAGATAGTGTCAAAACATTTTTTAACACAATTATAAAATAATAGAATTGAATGTATTCTGATATATTTTGACGTTTCATTTTTCATACAGTATATCAAAGAGATAATGCAACAAATACAGAACAGGATTCATTACTTCCACATTGAAATTTCATGAGACGAAACTGGCTGTCAAACACATACTGACCTACACATAACACATAAGCTATACATATGTATTTTCTCAGGCACTTTTTTAGTCTAAATAGATGTACAACTTACATAATTTCAGTACTCCCAAATGACAATAGCCAAATTATACTGTTCATGTGTTACACGTGCTATAGTTTACTTCTTCATCAAATGTGAATCAAGTCAATCACTGAGACATCAGCACCACCTTGAGTAAGAAATAGCATGTATTGTATGATATGTATGTGTCCACGCATATGGAATACTGATAATTCACTATGTAGTAGCCATTTGTATGAATATAGTACTCATTTGTCTTGTAATAAACAAAGAAATATATATTGTGTGATTGTACATTTATATAGATATGAAATAATCATAAAAATATGACTCATGGAAGTGCAAAAAAAAGAGACACTATTACATATCTTGGGACTTTAATGACCCCATACACTTTTGGTATTTGTTTTTTTTTTTTTTTTTTAAGCTGTTATAAAAATATTTGATATTTATATATTTATAATATTTTTGTACAATGTTTTATATATCATATTGTTTTGGGGGGAGGGGGGTTTTGTATTGGTTTTTTTTTTGTTTGTTTTTTGTTTTGTTTTTTTTTTGTTTTTTCTTTTGTTTTTTGCAATTTTGCCATTATCTTTTTGTTACACTATTCAGAAGAGAAAAGTTGAGGAATACTAAAGAGGTGTAAGGCATTACTCCACAAAAATAACGGGGTATAGGGGGTGGAATGAGGTCCTGGGTCACTAAAGACCCGAGGTATGCATTAATAGGTTAAATGTGCTGAATCTAAAATTACCAGCCTAAGCAAAGAATACATGGGGACCGACAAATGTTTAGATTTAAGCACTTATCTATATGATTTTTCTGTATCTGTGTACAGGACATCTTGGAGAATGAAAGCATCACACTAGACTGGATGTTCAAATATTCTTTGATCAGTGACATAGTGAAGGTACAAAGTCTTCAGCCTTTTCTGTTTTTTACTTGGGAAATACACCTTATTTATTTTGAGAGTACTTTTGTGATACATTTTTCTCTGAGCTCCATTCCTGCCCTCTTGCTTTCTTTTTCATACTCTTATTTTCTATTAATTATAACTCTCTCTCTTTCTCTCTCCTCAGGGCATGGCTTTCCTCCATAACAGTGTGATTGTATCCCATGGCAACCTGAAGTCATCTAACTGTGTGGTAGACAATCGTTTTGTGCTCAAGATCACAGACTATGGGCTGTCCAGCATCAGGACGGAGTCAGACACAGAGGACGCACACTCTTATTATGCACGTCAGTCACGTGACCTTTCGCCCTGCTTTGTCGCTTCACATTGAAAAATCAGTCATACTGACTGAAATGGTTGAAGGTGAAATAAGGGACTAGTCCTCAAACACTCCATCTACCGTTGTTTTGTCCAACCCCAAACTGATGGCATTGGTTGGACCAGTGTTGCTCTGTCAGACTGGCCGGGATTGCCAAACAAACAGACTAATGTTTTGAAAGCACCATAGAGCCACAATAGTTACTTTTTTAAGAGCTATCAGCCTATGAATGGCTTATGTATAGTTGTCTGAACATATTAAGCTGGTATTAGAGAAACTATTTTCACATCTAATAAATGACTCACTTCACCTTAATGGGAAATGAAAATTCTCTCATTATATACTCACCCTCATGATATCCCAGGTATGTATGACTTTCTCTCTTAACCAAAACACATTTGAAGCAAATTAGAAAAATATCTCTGCTCAGTTGGTCCTTAAAATGCAAGTGGATGGTGATCTGATTTTTGAAGCTCCAGAAATCACAGACAGTCAGCATAAACTTCACAGATACGACTCCAGCGGTTAAATCAATATGTTCTAAAGCGATACGATCGCTTCTGGTGCGGAAAATATCAATATTTAAGTACTTTTTAACTCTAAATCATCGCTTCCGTTAAGCTTCACGAGAGGGTGGAGATCACGCGGTCTCTCGTGTGATGTATTACTGTTGCAATGATATGGACATAATCTCAAGTTCTCTACTTGGTTGAGACTTCCAGGATAAGCACACAAATGCACCATTGTGATTAAAGAATCAGACAAATACAAATCTAAACCAAAACCAACCAAGCTACTGTATGGCTGTGACTCATGTGCCTCAGTTCTCGCATGTTTCAAAAGCCAGTGCGATTATGTCACACGCTCTTACCGCTGCAGAACGGAAGCATGATTTAGAGTTAAAAAAAAAAATTTTCTTTTCACTCCAAAAGTGATCATGTCACTTTAGAAGACATTCATTTAACAGCTGGAGTCATACGGATGACGTTTATGCTGACTGTCTGTGATTTTTGGAGCTTGAAATGTGAAATCACCATCCACTTGCATTTTAAGGACCTACTGAGCTAAGATATTTTTCTTATTTTCTTCAAATGTGTTCTGCTGAAGAAAGAAAGTCATACACACCTGGGATATCATGAGAGTGAGTAAATAATGAGAGAATTTTAATTTTTGTGTGAACTATCCCTTTAAAGATTTCCACATCTAGTTTCGATGCCCAGTTTAAACTCATGCTCATGCACACTTTCAAACACAGAAACAACCCTCAGTCACCATCTTGCTGTTCACTCTCAGTCCCCTGTCTGTCTGCATTTGCTTTTGTATAGGTAAGCTGTGGATGGCTCCAGAGCTGTTGAGGTTGGAGAGCTTTTCTCCAGGCGGCACACAGAAGGGGGATGTCTATAGTTTTGGCATCATCCTCCAGGAGGTGGCGTTACGCAGAGGAGTCTTTTACCTGGAGGGTGACTTGCTTAGCCCCAAAGGTAAAAGATCAAATTCTGCTGACTCCTGTGCATAAACCTAAACCTTTATCCTAAACCTAAATCTGCCCTTTGATCCTAAGTCTGTTTTTGACCTATAACCCTGAACCTAAAAGCCAAAACTTCAGTTTTTTCTGAAGAAAAATTTCAGAGCCTGGTTTGATGTATTGTCTATTTGAATTAATTGGCATCTCTATGAGATTTAGGGTCTGAAAAGTTTGGGGTTAAATTTCAGTATCTGGCTGAGTGCAGTGCAAAGAGATTGTCCTTCTGAAAAAAAGAAATTGCATAATTTGTGACCATCATGATACAAATGCTTTTTCACAGCATGGGATGCTAGTGTACCGGTGTTTCAATAAGGTGGTGTTTCAATATGGCTATCAAACCATCTCAAACTTGTATAAACCAGCCAGGACCGTCATGACGATTCATGCTTGTCAAAGCTGGGGCTGGATTTACAAAAATCTTCAGAAGAAAAACGTTAAGAATGTTCTTAGGATAAATTATAAGAAGTTATAATTATAAAAATACAAAATATTCTTTCTAATCATAAATTATAATTTGATTATTATTATAATAGTATTATACTGATGTTATAATACATATTATTATCATATTAATTATAATTATATTTTATAATTATAAATTATTAGAATATAATTATAAGAAAACAAAATATTCTTATATTTTTCTTAAGTTAGAAAATAAGAAGAAAATAGTAGTTAAGAAGAATTTTATTGTTTTAATTATATATTTCGTAAATGTTGCCACTGGTCTTTTCAGCAGGGTGGAAAACGTGTTTTCTGTCATTTCCCAAAATGCTTTAAAATATTGGTGCATGACTCTGCTCTCAGTGAAACTCACACAAATTACCCTCAAGAGTCTTGGCATTGACAGGGAACGAAAGACACTAATGAATCAGGTACTTCAGAGAGGTCAACAGATTCACTTACACAGACAGACACCATTCACAGGTGTGCCGTGTGTGTGCATACAGTTATATAAACATATTCTCTTTCTCCCATACACACATCAAAAATCCTTAAAACATACAGTATGTACTGTATGCACAAGAACACATGCCCTCACAAACACCATCCTTTGCACTCCAAACTCACAGAGTTTGTCTGAAGAGGAACACACTTGACATTATCTTGCCACCCCTGAACACACACTCACGCATACATAACGTCCCCTGTTTTTATTTCTCTTGCTTGTGGAGAACCACCCTCACAGGGTGAAGAGCTCGTCTTGCCATCTCTGCTCTGTACATTCAACCACTTTTAAGTTATTATGTGCCTTTATAAACATACTTACAGATTATTATTTTTGCCAAACATTTGCTTCTTGATGCCACTTGATTATGCTGGGTTCTTGATTACTATAAATTATGAAAATCATGACACATTTCTGCTTCTGATGCAGCCAGCAACTGCATTTATAATTTGAGATCAAATTAAATGAAAGGAAAGTTGTATAAATCACTGTCACTTTGTATCAAATTCAGAGACACTAAATGACACACCAGTTCTTTTTCACAAATACTCATATTCACTTGTCTCTTTCACTCTGTTTCACTCTGTCTCCTTTACTTTCCTAATCTTATTAATGGGCTTAATCAAGTGATATAGAATACAGAAAAGAAAGATATGGGTCTTTATATGTGTATGTTTATGTGTGTTTGTACGTGATGAACAGAGGGTATGTTGTCAATGCCCCTGGAACTCATGAGGTTATCACAATAATCAGAACTGACACAGGAGAGAGATCAGAATCAGAATCAGAATCAGAATCAACTTTATTGCCAAGTATACGTACACATACAAGGAATTTGTCTTGGTGACAGGAGCTTCCAGTGTACAACAATACAAAAACAGCAGCAAGACATAGATAATAATAAAAAAAATAAAAAATAATTATACACATACATACATACACACACAGACACACACATACATACATACACACATACACATACGTAGTGCAAATATAATACAAATCTGTTATCTGTTATGTACAGTGCAAATACAATCTGTTATGTACATTGCAAATGTTTTTTTTGTTTGTTTTTTAGTTTTTTTTTTGATAGGTTATCTATTTTTTTTATTTTATTTTTATAGGTTATCTATTTGATAGGTTGTCTAGGTTATCTATTATATATATATAGATTGATAGAAAGATCATATCAATCTCCACCAGTTTACCTACATTTGGTCACCTTGGTAATGAGATTGCCAAGATTACAGTTCTGAACTGGTGAACCAATCAACTTTGTGTGTGTGTGTTCAACCAATTAACCAACACATGTACAAAAACACAATTTTGTGTAGCAGTAAAGACAGCTGAGATTTTGAAGAGCTTTCAGGATGTTTAGTCATGATCTAGATTGTCCATGAAATGCCTCAGCAGGAGCAGAGAGTGCTTTTAGGGTGGTACAGCCCACAGTCATTTCTTCCAGCATGACAGATTAGTAAGAGCTGGATTTATAGAGCTGACAGAGATCAGGCAGAGGATGGAAAACAGAGATAAAACATTCTGGGAGTTTGTGGGAACAAGACAAACAAAATACTCTAAGAAAGAAAGAAAGAAAGAAAGAAAGAAAGAAAGAAGGAAGGAAGGATGGATGGATGGATGGATGGATGGAAGGATGGATGGATGATGGATGGATGGAAGGAATGATGGATGGATGGATGGATGGATGGATGGATGGAAGGAAGGAAGGAAGAATGGATGGATGGAAGAAAAAGAAAGAAAGAAAAAAGAAAGCACTATGACATGCAGTAGGTCTTCTAACTGCTGATACTATTGGTAAAAAAATATATAAAACATCCTTAAAACAAGATAAATTTATCTGATAAGCAAAACTGCATAAGACAATAGGACCTATTTTCAGATAATCTTTAATATAAGTGTATTTCGTCTTGTACCAATAGCAGATTTTATCATTTGTAATAAGCATACACCTCCCTAAATGTGTTATTTTATTTCTTATTTTATAATGGCCCTTTTTCTTCCTTTTTCTTTTTTTCTTTACAACACTTTACAATTAGGTTCCATTTGTTAACATTAGTTAACATGAACTAACAATAAACAATACTTATTAAGCATTTATTAATCGTTAATGTTACTTTCAACATATACTAATACATATTTCAAATCTAAGGTTGTATTAGTTAACATTAGTTAATGCACTATTAACTAACAATGAACAATTTTATTTTTATTAACTAACATTAACAAATATTTATAAATTATGTAACAAATATATTGTTTATTGTTTGTTCATAATACCTAATGCATTATTGTAAAGTGTTACCAAATTCTCTTCTCTCTCTTTCTCTGTCTTTCTTATAGAGATTGTGGATCGAGTAGTGCTGGGTGAATGGCCGTACCTGCGGCCATCAGTGAACCCTCAAACCCACAGTGAGGAGCTGGGCCAGCTGATGCAGCATTGCTGGGCTGAAGAACCATCAGATAGACCTGAGTTCAACCACATTAGTGTATTACTCCGCAAACAGAATAGGTCTGACCATTTTAGATTTTAGTTCTTGCTTTTACCCTCTGTTTCTTTTTCTTTTTCACATTTAGTAAGTCATTTAGCAAACACTTTTATCCAAACCTGCTTACAGTTCAAAATCTCACAACCAGCAACCTGGGGTTGTGTGTCTTGCTCAGTAATACTACATGGATTTGAAAAACATTTCGGTTACCAGCCCAGAACTTTAACCTCTACACCATGTCGCTGTCTGGTCCATCCATTTCCCATTTTCTATTCAATTTCGGACAACTGAGCTACTCCTCTCATGTTTCAAAAACACACTCTGCCAGCCTAATGTCCAGTACTCAGTACTCACTCTCATCCTCTCTCTTTGTCTGTCTCTCTGCCTTTCATCTATCCCTGTTGCAGGGAGCACAGAAGTAATATTTTGGATAATCTTTTGTCTCGCATGGAGCAGTACGCTAATAATCTTGAGGAGCTGGTAGAGGATAGAACTCAAGCCTACCTGGAGGAGAAACGCAAGGCAGAATCTTTACTGTATCAGATCCTCCCTCAGTCAGTTGACACTTCCTACAGAATACACACTAAAGAAATACTAAACTATAACTGTAACTGTGTACACATTGGCTAACTCTCATTGGCCTAATGCTGTTGTTTTTTGCACTAGCATTGATAATGTGTGTGTGATTGTAACATTTCCGTTGTATATGTTAGTTCAGTGGCAGAGCAGTTAAAGAAGGGTGAGACGGTGCAGGCTGAAGCTTTTGACTCTGTCACCATCTACTTCAGTGACATTGTGGGCTTCACCTCACTATCAGCAGAGAGCACACCTATGCAGGTACAGCAACCTATACTTGAACCACAGAATAACTCTGGTTTGATTTTTCTTTGTTTGAACTTCAAGCTCTCTAAAGTTTTTTTCCCTCTCTACTGTAGGTTGTCACCCTCCTTAATGATCTCTACACCTGCTTTGATGCCATTATAGACAATTTTGATGTTTACAAGGTATTGCTACCTCATCTGTATATGAACACATATTAAGTCCTCTATAGTCCTGTAAGCTGTATACAGTGTATTTCTATACATATGTGTTGATCACGTTAAATTGTAAAAAATCTGCGAAATGTTGCTGTTTTTATAAAATGCTAATTTGTGCATATTTAATAAGTTGTCTAATTTGCATATTTTTAAAACTTGGATGGATTTCAATATAAACTCACAATTTGTTTCATTTTGATAAAGTAAAATTTTATTTAGCCTATCCACCTATACTACCTCTCCTTAACATAAGATATAATCGCTGCATTAAAGGAAAAACATATTACATTTTAACAGCGAATGTTTGTATACTTAAAATCTGCATGTGTAACTCTTGACTTTTGTTTGCACTGATATGGTTCTCTGCCTGTGATGGTGTCTTTGTTTCTAATTGGCCCTTAGGTGGAGACAATAGGTGATGCCTACATGGTGGTTTCAGGACTGCCGGTACGGAATGGGAAACTGCACGGTCGTGAAATCGCACGCATGTCCCTTGCTCTGTTGGAGGCTGTCAAAACATTTAAGATTCGCCACCGACCTGATGAGCAGCTCAAATTACGAATCGGCATCCACAGCGGTAAGTGATACCTGATCACTTCAAAACTTGCTTTGTCAGTCTACGTTTGTAGCCTGCAGTGGAAAGACTTGTTTCACTTGACCTTTAACATATTGATGGGTTTTACTTACTATAAAATTTACAGGTATCTCTTCTGGTTGAAATGAGTTTATATTCATATCTAAACTCTACCATTACAGACAAACTTTAACAGCATTCTCATGTGTATGTGTGTTTTAGGCCCTGTCTGTGCAGGCGTAGTTGGACTAAAGATGCCCCGTTATTGTCTTTTTGGAGACACAGTGAACACATCCTCTCGGATGGAGTCAAATGGAGAATGTAAGGACTTTATTTACTGATCCCAATCCCAGCAATTTCAGCCTGTGTTTATAACCATAGCCCTTGTAGTAGTCAAGAGTGCAGGCCAATCAGTTTGATCCCTGTTCTACCTTGAAAAAAATGTGCTTCATGTGGTAACATCTAAATTAACTGGTTTTCAAGTCTAAAATATTATTTAACATCACTGAATTAACCTGAAAATGTTGGATTTCACCAACAATTTTTTTAAGGGTTAGATTGGGTAAAAAATAGCTCCTTCAAGTAACAACTGCAGGATACCACTTTTACAGTGTATACGGAGGGTGTGAAACAGTCACAGAGGTATAACTATTTTTATGGTTCTGCAGTAGATTTGTGATGTACAAAAAACAAATTACCAAACAAAAGTTTCTAACATCACAGTTCATAAGTGTACTGGTGCACTGAAATAAAAAATTTTCAATGAAAGTTTTTATTCCTTACTCTGTACCTTTGTTTATCTTATAATTACTGTCTGCCTCAATATCTAAACAGAAATCCTTATGTAGGGTTTGTTTATCTAGACACCAATTAAATTCACAATGATTTACAAAACCTAAACAAAAACAAAAAAGTTGATGATGAAAAGATGCCATTGTCATTCAGATTTAATTATTTCCTCCATCCATCCCCTTCCTCACATAAACGCTGCCAGATAAATGAGAAATATCAGCCTGGGTTAGATAACACATGACAAAAGCAAAGCTAATTGTGACAGCACATAGCAATCAGGAAAGTGAATCATTTTAATGGTTGCTAATTTATTCCCCTTGGGAGAGGATTAGAATACATGCTCTGCTTTGACCGTCACAATCATACCTCAACCATTGACCCATGGGGGTTGAACAGCACCCTACTCATTGTTTTCATGGGCTTTAGAGACACAGTGGCCCTTACATGCATTACCAATATTAGAAACCTGCTTAACTGTGTGTAAGGAGAAATGGTGTGCCAAGGAAAGTTATTGGCTCTTCTCATTAAAGCTAATGTACCTGGTGGGTGCTGAAACTACACAAGTAAATTATCTTTGGCAACACACAGTCAACCCAGTTGTGCTCAAGTTGAGTGAGCTGAGGGAACTAATCAAGGGGGTTTCTTTAAACGGTAAAACACTGTAATTATACACATGCTGTTATCCTGCAGCTCTGAAGATTCATGTGTCGTCAGCCACTCGAGACGTGCTGCAGGAGTTCAACTGCTTCCAGCTGGAGCTGAGAGGAGATGTTGAGATGAAGGGAAAGGGGAAGATGAGGACCTATTGGCTTCTGGGGGAGAGCAAGAACAGTGACTGAAACATCAGAAATAAGAGAAAATAGTTCCACGGGTCAGTCGAGACACAGACTGTAGTCAATTGCATCCACAGGGAAACCTTCAAGACTGTTTGGGGCCAGTTAAATTTGCTCAAGGCACACCTACATTACTGTGTACAGCACTGTTGGAGGCGAAGTCTGACCTTTGAATATATGGACTTCAAGGTTTTTTTTTTTTTTTTAAGATACTATCACCATTCAACACAAGTTGTTATTGCAGTTGTAAATCAGTTGAATAAAGGTAAGATTGTGTGCTTTTGAACATCACCCCCTGGAGGATAGCTAGCAGCATCGAGTTTGATTTACTGTATTTAAATGTTATTGCTTATACCTAATATGATTACTTTTAAGGGTGTATGCAGGAGACATAATTATGAGTTATTGCTGGGGTTTTAACTCACTAGAAATTTACTTTGCTTTTATAGGTCTAATTCATATGGGCTGAAGAAAAATCAGACATTATTTACCTTTTTTTTTTTTTTTTTACCATTTTGTCATTTGTGTAAAATTGTAAATGTAACTCATATTCCAAATCTTTTATCTTCTTTAATAGACCTGTCTGCCACATCACGCTGAATTATTGAGAGTGGCTTTAGTTCTAAGAGCCGTTTTCTTTTTTTTTTTTTTTTTTTTTTTTTTTTTGGTGTGGTTGATGCCTCAGTTTTGTGAGCCACACAGATCTACAGCAGCTTTAGGACACATATCATATAAAATAATGCATAAAAATAAACTCACTTACAGATCAATAATACAGCTCAGTTTAATCTTAGATCTGTTGAGGGGGACTATATCACTGCTCTAAAAGAGGGAAAAGGAGGTTGCTTAGCTGTGCCATTATAATTTCAAATGATTGAAACAAGTTTGATTTTATTTCAAAGATCAGATGTAAGTTTGCTGAGAACTATTTGTCATGACACTGTTTTACATGTTTCAATGTGATTCTGTCGCTGTGGGAAGAGTTTTATTTTTTACTATTTCTGTAACATTTGACATGTTTTATGGTCAGTCAAATATAAGCATAAGCACACTGTATGCTTACATTTCTTAGCATAGTGCTTTTGGGTAATGATGAAGCTGTTAACTTCTGGCACATGGGTTTTTCCATCATTAGGAACCAGCAAAGCAGTTTCTGCCCCTGAAACTGTTTCCAGAATATCCACATAAGGTCAGGATTATAATGCAGCACATCCACACAGAACCTGACAATAATTTCTAACTGTGCAAATAAGTTCTGTATCTTCTTAAAGTATTAATTTTGTTCCTATGTTCTCTTCAGAGTCTGCATAAGTACCTGCTTGGCACTTCAATTACCTTTAAACACCCTCACTTGATTCTCTCTGATGATTTAGATTTAGAAGTGCCCTCAAACTCTTGAGAGCGCAGGTTAAGCATTACGCTCTGAAAATCTGTCAGACACACTTAATAACTGGCCCTTTTATGTTATCACACTAATGAAGTGTTTGATCTTTGCATTAAGGACACACATGGGTATTCAGATACAGAATATTTTTAGTGAAGTCTTTCATTTTCATGTCATATCATTTTTGCATACTGTATGTCAAACATTTTGCTGCATCCATTACAGTGTTATAAGCAATGTTGACATTAAAACATAATTGATTTAACCTTGAGATGTACTGTTATGGAAGGAAAGTCTTTTAATCAAGACTTTCTCTGACTACAGAAGCCAACATGATCTCACGGCGAAATCGTCAGGATTCGTACAACTTTTCTGAATTTGGCCAATTCGTATGATATCGTGCTACAGCCAATGACGTCGCTGGACATAGTTTCCATCTAATACGCAACAGTTTCTTGCTTCTGTCACACACAACAGCTTCCTGTCATGTTTACACACTCTACTGACTGGTTAAGTTTAGATAAGGAGTTTAGGTAAGGGCATAATATTAAGAAGTATATCCTTAACGCCTCATGTGCGGAACTCGTACGAGTGTATGCGAACGACATCGTGCTAGACCTTACAAAATAGCCAACTCGTAAATTATGTACGAATTTTCATGAGAATGGCTTGACAGAAGCTGTGCTTTTATCTATGACATATATTTCCTGTCTAAAGGCATCGCTGATGGATAGTACTGTGATGTCCCACCAAGGGCGTGTGTCCCTCTTAAGGGTGAATAAGCAAAGAAGTTTATTTAAGCAATTGGAGAACCCTCCAGAAACTCATGTGTGGACAACTACCAAAGCATGTCCTAAAAGTTTTTAAGGGGCATTTTTTACCTTTTATGAGAGTGTATTTTTTTTTTCTAACCATATAAAACATACTCTGTGACATTCTTTTTTGTCTAATACTTGTATTTAATCAGTTCCTTAACATAAATTGTCAATCTGAAATTTTTTTAACCACATTTTTAATTTTAGGGCCATTGTTCTCGCTTTCTGTGGAATTTTTGCCCCAAGCCCTGGTTAATTTCTTTCACAGTTTACAGATGTTTTAAATATTAGAATATGTAATTAATTAATTTATACAATGTCAAAATCAGACAGTATGTGTTTAAATGTCTGGTCAATGTCCAGGTGAAGTTTGAGTTTTGACAGAATTAGGTGCACAGATGGGGTTAAGAATTTTAGTCTTTTCATCACATAAACACTGCTTGGTTAGGCAACTTGAAGACAAAATGACTTCACCTTGGCCAGGAATTTTTCAGTAAACATTTAAGCCATCCTTTTCGAAATGACCCCTTGGAAATGTAAGCGGATTTCACTGGTTCTACACAGTTCAAAGAATCTTGCAGATGAGGAGTAGCTGTGTCTGCAGCTGCAACCACTTCTGATAAAGAGTCATCAGACCGGTTATTTGATTTCGGAGGACCATGTAGACAAGCTGCGTGTTCTCCCATATTGAAACAAGCCTGAGGTCCAATTTCCTCGAAAAACAACGATTCTCTTCTATATACGCACGGACTTTCCCCAAGCGTGAGAAAGCCATACGGAGTGGTGATTTTGCTGAGATGAAGTAAGGACATTGCAGCTCTTGTGTTTGGGTCTGACACAGCGCAACTCTGGAGATCATCCATATTTCTCAGATCGTGCATCTCTGAGAATGGGCAGCAGCGCGTGAGTGCTCGTACTAACAAGGATGGATGTGTGGACCGTGGCATGGTGTGCCGCCGTGCTTTACTGACCCCAGTCTTCTCCCGGTCGACGGGCGTCTGCAGTCTCCCTGCGCCCAGTGAGGGGATGGTAAACTCAGGTACACTTGCAGGTGTCACTACCATATTCCTAAGTGGCACGTGCCTCGTTGCTGTCGGTTGATACTCCAGAGCACTTGATTGGCATGACTTGTCTCGCTTAACGAGTGGAAAATCACGAGTTGATATAGATCTGCCCATGTTTAGATCGGACATATGACTTTCAGGATGATGCTCTCTAAAGATTCTTTTGACAGTCTGTAAACTCTGGAGGAAATTTTCCTCTGTTCCTGCGCTGGACAAGAGAAATAAAATGTTTTCACTGTCCAGACTGAAGGTAAATATACCCTCCTGACATGAACAGACTCCACCCCAGTCAGGTAGGTGGGTTCTGCAACAGCAAATTTTATGCTTTTATTTTTAGCCTAATACAAATAAATAAGTGAATATATTAATAAAAAAAATCAAGCACATAAATAAAATTACAAATATAATACAACAAATAAATAAATAACAAATAAAACAACAAAAATAATAACATAAACAATTGTTATGTTTCCAATCAGTCAATAATAAATTTTAATAAAAGAGATGTTTTGATCACTTTCTTGTTTGAAGTAGAACACTGAGGGAGTCATAAAATAATAGCGATAGACCAATAATCGGTTTGACCGATAGTCATACTTTTCCACTTAGGCCTAATCAGTTATTGGTTCTTTAATGTCAGGTTTACCAATAAATTTGGAGACAAAAGTCTTTACGTTTTAAATATTAATTAAGTGAGGGGCTTTGAACGTGTGTATTGCTAAAACTAGTCAAATTAATTATTTGTAGACCGTGCACAGTATTAGTTTTGTGAAGCAGTTCACCAGAGATTAGTGATAAATGTAAATGTGCCTAAAATAAAAAATAAAATAAAACAAGAATAAAAAAAATTGGCTATGCATATCGGTGATTGGACATGTAAACACAAAACTAATCAGTATCATATCGGTCTTTAAAAATCAATATCGGTCGATCTCTGTAAAATAATTCCATAAATCAATACAGAAAAGCCTAAAGTTTTTTTTTGTTGTTGTTTTTTTTTAGGCAGGAGCCTTGCACTTGTGTATGAACTTCACTACAAAGGGGAAACACTTTTATCATCCATCACATCCAATCCATTCTCCCAATTTTAAAACAATACAGTCATAACCTCAAAAATTCATTAAAGTTTAATGCAGAGGACCGTCAGTATACATCATCTGGCAGACAGGACTGCATAACTTCCTAATTCAGAGATTTAAAAAAAATAAAATAAAAAATAAAAATAAAAATATAAAATAAAAATACAGTCAGAATTTTACAAGTAGGCCTAGGCTACTTGTTCATTTTCGTAAAATATTTGCTTGCCATTAAAATGACACAGATTCATCAGATTATATCTGCTTTGAAATTAGGTTCTGTTAAGGCTATTAAAAGACTATATTAATTAAAAAGAGCGCCGTGGTTTTATGCACAGTGTGCCGCGGCCCGCGGGACTGTCTGTTACTGAGGTTTAGGAACGGATTGTTATAGCTTCTGTGCGTATGAGGGACGAAAATGACTGTAACACCCGCCGTTTGTTTTGAAGAGGCGTGTTAGTGTGTATAAGATACTGTAGCTACTGATGGCTTCAGACATTTGTGCGTGGGTAAGAGGGATTTTTACCTTTCGAAAGATGAATAGAGCAAACAACACGATTGCATGTTATAAATATAATATATTTTCAATTGGCCTTGTTTGTTTAGTGGAGGGATGTTATTTTCAGTTAGCCAGTGAGCTAGCTGACTGCAGAAGAGACTAATCATTTTCATAACAATTAATCTCTGTTTGCTTAAAAATGAATCACGATTAAATAAACATATTTAACCGTATTAATTCTGTTAGTGTATCCGATAAAGCCTCGTTGAAAAGTTACCAAAACAGCGCTTCATATTATTGTTGCTATTATTTTTTAATATGCTGTCTTGCAAAACCCAATGAGCTGCCTAACTTTGGCACCTTTGATGTCATATAATGTTGCATAGGTGTACAGCTCACTTGTATTTAGACACAGCTAGAGTCTAATTGGTGGCGCATTATAGTTTGTTTTTAATTCATCCAAATGACTTGTCTTGTTGGAACACTTTGTCATCCAAAATCCCCCATTAAAATTTTAAATGACGTGAACATGGACTGTAAACATGAGTTAGTTGAAGTCTCCATTGTAAAATAAAAGTTTGTACCTACTGTTTTTCTTGAACCTACTGTTTTTCTGTTTTTACTGTTTTTCATGTTTTAAGGCTCAGAAGCGTTTTAAAAATGGGGTGGAAACGCAAGTTGTCTTCTCCGGACCCACAACCCAATCCTTCCAAAGCACCTAAGAGGGAATCTGTCAGCAGATCGCTATTCTCTTACAAATTATCCGCTAGTTCCTGGAGGAAGACCTCTACCCCCACTAAGAGGAAGAGCTGGACCTCAATCCACACACCGTCTCCACAAAGACACGCTCAACTATTTGATTGCCAAGAGGCGAAATCCAGTGCAGGTAGTGGCAAGACGTGATCTTTCTTGAGAGACATTTATATGAGAGCATGCAATGCATTTTTTTTCTCTCTTTCTCTGTGTAGATCATTTTGAGGATGAGGGTGATGGCGTCCAGTCCTTCACCCCAGTTTCATCCCCCCTGCTGTCAGAGGAGGATGCAGAGCTGGGTCTGGTCATCACTGTGGGTAAGAGACCTTCATTCCTTTGACTTAGTAATAAATAATAATGTTTACACCTTCTAATTAACCGAACTAGCAGATCACTGATGTTCTCTTTGTCTCTTTGTCTGTGGTCCCCACATGCTTTAAAACATCCACCATTGTGCCTGTTCAAAAACAATCAAAAATAACTTGTTTAAATGACTGGCGTCCTGTTGCTCTGACCCCCATCATCAGCAAATGCTTTGAGAGACTAATCAGAGATTACATCTGCTCTGTCTTGCCACTCAATCTTGACCCGCTGCAGTTTGCTTACCGCAACAACCGCTCCACTGATGATGCCGCCATTGCATCTACAATACACACTGCTCTCTCCCACCTGGAAAAAAAGAACACTTATGTGAGAATGCTGTTTGTAGACTACAGCTCAGCATTCAACACCATAGTGCCCTCCAAGCTAGTTGAGAAACTCCGGGCTCTGGGCTTAAACAGCTCGCTGTGCAGCTGGATCCTGGACTTCCTGTCAAGCAGACGCCAGGTGGTTAGAATAGGCAGCAACATCTCCTCATCGCTGATCCTCAACACTGGAGCCCCACAGAGCTGTGTTCTCAGCCCACTACTGTATTCCTTGTACACACATGACTGTGTGGCAACACATAGCTCCAATGCCATCATTAAGTTTGCTGATGACACGACGGTGGTAGGTCTGATCACTGACAATGATGAAACAGCCTACAGAGAGGAGGTGCACACTCTGACACACTGGTGTCAGGAGCACAACCTCTCCCTCAACGTCAGTAAGACAAAGGAGCTTGTGGTGGACTTCAGAAGAAAAGACAGAGAACACAGTCCCATCACCATCAATGGAGCACCAGTGGAGAGAGTCAGCAGCTTCAAGTTCCTGGGTGTCCACATCACTGAGGAACTCACATGGTCCGTCCACACTGAAGTCGTTGTGAAGAAGGCTCATCAGCGCCTCTTCTTCCTGAGACGGCTGAGGAAGTTTGGAATGAACCGCCACATCCTCACACGGTTCTACACCTGCACTGTGGAGAGCATCCTGACTGGCTGTATCTCCGCCTGGTACGGCAATAGCACCGCCCACAACCGCAAAGCACTGCAAAGGGTGGTGCGAACTGCCAAACACATCATCGGAGGTGAGCTTCCCTCCCTCCAGGAAATATATACAAGGCGGTGTGTGAAAAAAGCTCGGAGGATCATCAGAGACTCCAGCCACCCGAGCCATGGGCTGTTCTTACTGCTACCATCAGGTAGGCGGTATCGCAGCATCAGGACCCGCACCAGCCGACTCCATGATAGCTTCTTCCCCCAAGCAATCAGACTTCTGAACTCTTGATCTCTCATGATCAATATACATCAGCACCGCACTTTATTACCCTTACTCTTATATCTCACACCGGACTGTCATAAATTATATTATTATTATATTATGTCTCTCTTAACAACTGACTATCAACCGACAGCCTGAATGTCAATACAGTACAATACTGTACATTCTATATATATATATATATATATATATATATATATATATACTTTTTTTTTATATATATATTTTAATTTTTATTGAATAATGTGTATCTATATAGTAAAAAACAAAAACAGCGTATTGTATACTGTACAGTGTATGTTATTATTTGTATATTGTTGAGTGTAATTATGTGTATAACAGATGTTTAAATTGTGTTGTGTTAATTTGATGTTATTGTAAATTGGTACATGTCTCATCACTGTCACGACTGCTATGTTGATCGGAACTGCACCCAAGAATTTCACACACCATTGCACTTGTGTATATGGCTGTGTGACAATAAAGTGATTTGATTTTTTGATTTGATTGATGTTCTGCCACTCATTTGTTACTTGTTATTTAAAACTAAACAATAAAAAAAAAAGAAAATGGGCCAAGACCAAAATGGCAAAACATTAAGCTTTTAATGGTCTTACTCTGGACCTGGTCCGTGGTCCACTAATTGGTGACCACTGGCATAGAGTATTGTGATGTTTATTGCAACTTAAATATCTGTATTCTTACATCTGAAAACAGCTTGTCTTCTCAGTGATTCATCATTCTCTCGCTGCTTTGCTCTTTCCCAGCTCTCCCCCACGAATACAGAGTACAGTGTTTATTGGCCATTTACTCGTGACATATAACCAATCCGATAATACTGTGGGCGGGACATTGTGCCAGACCTTTCAGAGAGAGGCGGTGGCATCAGAGCCAACGGAGCACATTTTAAAATTAATCGGCAATCAGATCAAAACAAAAAACGATTCTGATAATTAGAAAAATGATGAAAAAAGGTTGACCCCTAGTCTTAACCTCAAATTATTGGTCAGGAAATTAGCAAGAATTGAACAAATAAAGTAACTTAGTATGGGATAGCTTTCCAAATTCTGCCAACTGTCATCTGTCTGTCTTGTTTTTCTGAGACAGCAATGGTTTTTTAACACATCTTCTAGACACAAAACCTGCATTAGATGACCTTCTGGTTATTGTTCTTCTCGAAAGAGTGTTGTTTTCTGAGGAATTCAAATTCAGCTGACAGTTTTTGGAGGCTTTTTTCCTGTCTTTGAGAACTGTAAATTTCAGCAGGTAGTGATCCCTGCATGAAGAGGTTTTGGTCCTTCCAGATCCTTTCTTTCTGGCAATATCACCCGTTGTTTCAAAGCGTTGACTTGTTCTCTTAACCTTTTCATGAGTAGGGTCTAAATTCCTCTGCAGTGCCCCCTGGAGTGAGTTATTTTTGCATGTGACACTGCACAGACGGTAGAGGGGGCAGAATGTAGATGAGTATTTTTTTTATTATTTTATTTTAATTTTCGATTTAAAAAATACTATAATATAGCAAACGTGAAAAAATAGGATATGTCTGCTGTACTGTTTTTGTTTGATTTATTTCATTTTTATAGCTGTAAAAAACAAATGAACAAATAATATCAGCTGTCCGGTTTGCCTATGCACTGTTTGACATCTCAGACGTGTGTGTGTGTGTGTGTGTGTGTGTTTTATAAGTGCTAATGTAAACAGACTTGGCTGCGTGCATGGATAATAGTGCTCGATCAGCATCTGTGAGTATATGATCTGTTAACTGTTATCGTGGTGCTTTTGTGATAGTTAGGCTGTCTCTTTCAGAAAACAAACTTATTATATGCCTGAAAAGTCTGTTTGAGTTGCTGTTTGTGTGAATGAACAGCATCTGCACCTAAGCAGACGTGGCTGCGTGCATGGGAAGATTGCGTTTAGATATGATGGCTGTGTTTCTACAAGCTTTGAACTGTTATCAAGCGTTTGATGTATTGACTGTGCGTATAAGAGCTGTAAACTTTTTATCGTGGTACTTTGGTGACGATTTGGATGTATGTATATAAAATAAACTTATGTGGTTTAAAAGACTGTATGAGTAACTGTTTGAGCGAATATAAATAACAGATGCTTGACCAGCGCAGCCTGTGTCGGTGCGAAAACCGATTGAATCTGGCAGCTTGTAACGTAACTTGCTGTTGCAGAAGCACATAGGTGTGACACTACTCTGCAAGGCCCAGTTATTAACCATCACATATGTGTGACTATGTATAAAAGTGTTAATAGCTGATAGAGAAATAGGGATTTTCTCTGCCTTTAGGGTCTTGTAAACTTCAGAATAGCTACAGCTGGCCTGATGCAGACCAGCTATGCGGCTTCTGACAGCAACCCCTGCATGATATTTAGCTGCTTTTTTTTTTTTGGAGCAGATTTTCTCACTCCTTTATCTTGGGACTCACTGCATATTGTAGATCTCTCCTTGCTTTATCCCTCCTGGTTCCATTAATGAGCTTGTTATCAGGCCTTTGATGGGCTGCATAAGGTGTGGCAGATCACCAACTAATGACTAATCTTTTAAGAAAAAGAAAAAAAAAACATCCAAGAAGTTTTTTTTGGGAAAGTTGCAGCAAAAGTTAATGAGTAAATGGTGGCACAGAAGTGCACCAGGAGTGCTTTTGTTTAATTCTTGCTAATTTCCTGACAAATGATTTGTGGTTAAGACCATTAAAAGCTTAATGTTTTGCCATTTTGGGCTTGGCTCATTTTTTTGCCGTGGAGTGTATATGCTATATGTACTTTTTGTAAAAAATTTTGAACTGATTAATTTAGATCTAATTAAACTGTCATTATTTGTCAACCCATATATGAGGACAGGTGTGGTGGGGAGGAGTGGCTGAAGAGAAAGAATGTGAAGAAGAGTGTAATGGCTCCAAGGGAAGGAGATATCCCTGAGAAGGATGGAGAGAGGGAGGAGATGGAGGAAGGGCTCAAGGGGGAGGATGAGAGTGAGGAAGAGCTGAGGAAGTTGGACAGAGATTTAACCCTCAAATCGAAAAAGCTCAACCTCTCCTCTGTCAATGTTCGAAACATTATCCATGTGAGTCTGATTTAAACGTGCCAGAATTTTTACAATTATTTTACATTTTTACATTTACATTGGTTTCCTAAAAAATATTTTTTCCAAATAGTGAAGCACTGTGTGGAGATTAATTTATGAACCATAAAAAAAAAAAAAAAAAACCTAATTATTAACATATCAAAATGCTATTTGTCAAGACTATTGAACACCTAGAAATGCATTGCACACTATTTAACAGTTGACTTTCGGTGTTTGACCTCAGGAGGTGGTAACCAATGAACATGTTGTGGCCATGATGAAAACAGCCATAAGAGACACCCAGGACATGCCCATGTTTGTAAGAGCTTCTCTTTTCATTTTAATATATGCCTGAATGCCATTTACTGTTCAAGTGGAACTTTTTGCTAGAGAATTAGATGTATAAACATAGCAGTTATTTAGGTAATGCTGCACTGAATGTCATTTGAATACAGGACAGGATGTGTTTTTGATGATTGTATTAGTCTATTATTAAAGGAGCCTAAAATGACCCGTTCAAAGCTCATAGAAGTAGTTGAAAAAGGGGTGGTGAGTGTTGTTTTTCTTATCAAGTTTTAAGCATTTCTATCATGTAAGCATATCTTTTTCAGTAATTGCAGCTGTGTTTGGCTTTTCAGGGAATGGGCAACTGGAATATCTTGCAAATAAAGAAGCCAGATGAGATGAGTAAGGTGAACGGTGAACGGATGGTTGTGAAGACACCTTTGAATATTTTGTATTGTTTTTTGTTATTGTCCACTGCTAATTGGTAAATTGGGTTACTCTCCTCAGCCACCCCAGTTTGTGGACATTCCACTGCAAGAGGATGAGGACTCCTGATGAAGAGTATTGTCCCAGCAAAGACGAGGAAGTTTAAATTGCTGAGGAGGTATAGATATGCACATCAGAATTTGTCGTCTAGGTAATTAAAAGGATTAAATTGAGAAGCTCTTTTGAGTTTTCATGTGCACATGTATGTGATTTGTTTTCTCAGACGTTTATGGAGAGTGATGTAGATAGCACAGCTTCCTCACCGCGTGGAAGCCGACAATCTTTCTCTCATATGTCCTCCAAATGTGATGATGCCAGCAACAGCCCTAGACTGGTGATCTACACATCATTAAGATCACATGCTGACTTATTATATTTGATTATTTTAGCTGAGTGTTCAAGGCTTCTAAACTCTTTAATATCTTTTTCTCTCTATCTCGCTGTCTCTTTTTTTGTTTTCTTTTATTCCTGTCTTGCAGAAACCCAGACCATCCAGCCATCTGAGAGTTGAAGCAGTGCCTATGTGTCCCCCTGCACCTAACGGTCCGTCAGGGCCCCTGACCCCTTCATTGAGAAACTCCATGCTGTAGATAAAGAGCTTGAGCTCAGTCCTCTCTGCATGGAGCCTTACCAGGTACAGAATCTCACACATGCAGATTATCTCTTTGCTTAGTATATTTGTCTCCAACTGGAGGGTTAGATTTGGTTTCTAAAATCCAAACCCAAAATGGAAAATTCTCTCCTCATTTACTCACCCTCATGCCATCCCAGATTTGTATGACTTTCTTTCTTCTGCAGAACACAAAGATATTTAGAAGAAAACTCTGCTCTGTAGGCCCATACAATGCAACTGAATGGTGACCAAATCTTTGAAGCTCCAAAAATCACATAAAAGACAGCATATAAATAATCAATGTGACTCCAGTGGTTTAATCCATGTCTTCTAAAGCGATTCAGTCAGTTTTGGATGAGAACAGACTAAAATATAACTCCTTTTTCACTGTACATCTTGCCATTGCAGTCTCTAGGCAAGATAGTAATTTTAAGCTCGATCACACTTCCTAGTGGTTGATGCATGCACAGAGTGCTAGATGGCTTAAGGAAGTGTAATTGAGCTTGAAATCATGATCACCAAGGAGACTACTGATGTCACAATTTATAGTGAAAAACAAGTTATTTATTTTGTCAGTTCTCATCCAAAACGTTTTGGATTGCTTCAAAAGACATTAATTAAACCACTGGAGTCATATGGATAACATTTATGCTGCCTTTATGTTCTTTTTGGAGCTTCAAAGTTCTAAATTTGTGTTCTGCAGAAGAAAGTAAGTCATACACATCTGGAATGGCATGAGGGTGAGTAAATGATGAGAGAATTTAAGTTTTTGGGTGAGCTATTCCTTTAACTTTTTACCATACCTGCAAATGGTGGGTAAATTGAGAAAATGTACCAGCCATAAATATTTCTTACCAGCCTTGATACTGTATTTTTTATTTTATTTAAAAGTGTCCTTAAAACAGTGGGGATTATTTAGCCTTACTGTTTTGTTGTTCAGTCTTTATGACGGTCAGTGCAGGTCAAAATGTCACTCACAAGATGAGCCGTCAGTTGCCATTACAAACGAGTAAACTCGTACTTTTGTTCCTCATATATCTATGTAAGCGTCCTTACAATGCGATTTAAACCATGTATGTTGCAGTTGTTATTAGTTGCCAACCAAATATTGAGAGCCAATTTTTACTCCCAATTTGCTGCTTGGCAAGTGTTACTGTAATTTTGGACCCTGTTTACAGGACAAGACAAGCAGACACAACTCTTAAACCTATTTTAAACCAACAAAAAGAATGAAACATTTAATTGAAATGGTTTGGTGGTGCAGTGTATGATTCCCTTTCCCAGTATCAAAGAAACTGTGTATGTGATCATGTCCTTAAAAACATCACAGCCCATGAGTCTGTCATGCCCAGCCGTTGCTCTCAAACAATTGCTGTCCAAGCACTTTTTTTTTAAATATCTTAATGGCTTCCTCTGTGTGTGAGATGAGTTTAATGTGTGTGTGCATGCGTCAGCAGTTAAGTACTACCTCTTTTTTTTTTTTCAATGATGTTTTTCTTCCCTGACCTTTTCCCCAGTTTCCTTTCAGTATAACCACTTTGTGTATGTTCTCATGCTCATGGAAAATACAGTTATTCTGAGTCTCTCTCTCTCTCAATTTCTCTCTCTCTCTATTTCTTTCAGAAGAGGGTGATGAAGACGATGACCCCAAATATAACTTTTTAGATGAGCCAGATTTGGAAGATTATAGAAATGATCGTGCTGTTCGAATCACAAGTCCAATTTGAGCTAAAACATGTAGCCTATATTTACACATCTATTATGCTTATGCACACACACTATCCTTTCTTTTGTGTAGTTAAACATCTTGTCATGCCTACACACCTGTTGCCTAGTATACTCATCAGCCAAGCAAAAACAGATAAGCCATTTGTCAGTAGAGATCCTATCCTGTCATGGTGTGCATGTGTACGTGCACGCATGTGACACACGAGTCCTCCCTTTGGGACAGAGCAGCAGAGGGGTGCTGTGTCTGTTTGGGTAGGGAAGCAGAGAGACGGTCTAATGTGTCCACTTGGATCACTGCAGAACCAGGATGCAATATGGACACACTACAAAGCTACTTGCACACACTCACTACACACATACACACACAGTTTTTACCCTGGCCTCTGTACACACACACACCACACACTGTTCATATCCTCTCTACTGAGTACTGTACAGGTGCAGTTCTTTACGTCACTGTGATTGTGCTGAAAAGATTTTGCCATGTGTCTGTGAGCTACGTGCTGAATCCAGGCACAGAGGCTTTAAATAGGGCTTGCTTACTGGAATAGATAACAGCTATACGCACGTATGCATACACACACAAACCTCTGGCACCTACTGAAAGTTCCCTTAAACCACATATTCCTATTTCCGATTTCATGATCAACAATGTCCCAGCCCCTTATTTAACCCTATAACGCTGTATGTATCAAATATGATACACAAAGTTTGATGGCTCCTGTCTCACTCTCTGTTCAAGCTGAAAAGCAAGAAAACTTCTGGAATGTAAGTGCCTCATGTTTATGGCACCATCTAATGGTTATTTGTGAAAAAGTGGTTTCAATGTTTATATTGATCTATTTAAAATGTTGGGATAAATGACAGCTTATTTTTATAAAGTAAAAGTGACAGTAATGATTATATTGTTACTGATATTTTAAAATGAGTATTTGCTGAATATAAGCAAATAACGCTTAGTTAAAAAAAATTAACATTTTATTGAATAAGCATGTAGATGTCTATATGTATCAAATATGATAAAGGCTTTTGATGTATATCTCTCAATCACCATTACATTCCATTCATGCCCACTATACAGTATATATAAAAAAAAACAAAATCACAGAGCTTTGAAAATTCTGACATATACTTTTTTATAAGATATATTTAAAGTGTGAACTAATATTCATAAATGGAGCCTTCTCTGTCATTATAAAGATCTTATTTTACATTACAGGCTATTATGATGTCATCTTACCATAAGTTCCTGAAATTTCCCTTTTTTAAATGTCAATATAGTGTTTGTTGCATAAAAATACGTATGATAAAAATTGTTCAGGACATTTTTTATTTTTTATTCATATTGTATTTGATGTGCTGAATTGAACTGTGATACATTTCAATTCATATTTTTAGACCAAGGAGCAAGTTGTCATGGCCAAACTCTCAAACATTTGGCATTTCTGAAAAGCCCAGGGAGTCCTCTGATAATACCCCTAGATTTAACACTGTAGCATGTATGGGCTAAGAAAAACTTAACAAATGTCCTACACAAAAATGAATGGCTGGGCCTCAGGAGGATAGTGACCATTAAAGCTAATGTATCAAATATGATACGTAAAAATCTGCAAAAAATAGGCTTTACAGGTTTAAAATCCCTCACACTTTTACCTTTTCTTTGTTCTTACAGAATTGTGTCATTCAGCACAAAACTGACGTTACACGGCCTGTCACATACCTGTGTTAGTTAGTGGGTTTTTGTTAAATGTGAGCCAAAATCATCACAATTAAAAGAACCAAAGACTTAAACTACTTCAGTCTGTGTGGATTGAATTTATTTAATACACAAGTTTCACAATTTGAGTTGAATTACTGAAATAAATGAACTTTTCCACGACATTCTAATTTATTGAGATGCACCTGTATATAATTTCTGGTCTCTGATCTACTAATTAAATCATCTTTTTTATCTGACCACATGTATATGCAGTTTTAGCAACAATAACATTATAAATATAATATAAGTAAATGTTTAAACTAGTTGGACTTCCATTGAAAATTAAAGCAGGATACAGGTAATATACCTATTTAACAATTGCTGAAGTCTACTCGAGCTCACAGCTGATTGGTCTGTGTTTGCTGCACGTCATTTACAACGTTCACTTCGACACGTCCAGTGTAGACAGCCTCAAGATGTTGCGATGCACCACTTCAGTAGGTGCGTACGGTGTTGATGGGGTGTGGAACTAACAGTTAAATCGAAAGGACTAATAGAAGTAAAAACTGCATTTAAAAACTATAATAATCCTTTTCACACTGTTTTATTTACCCTGAGCATGGGCTAATTATAGCTTGACGTGTGTGTGTGTGTGTGTGTGTGTGTGTGTGTGATGCCTGTGCGTCATTGTGTTCTGGGTACAGACGGAGATGTAGCTGATGGGAGTTTTTAAATGTTAACGAGGTAGATTGACATCTGTGCTGTCTTCATCCTCACTCCAAGTGGAAAGCAGGAGCGTGTGTGTGCGTGCGTGTGCCATGGGCAGATCCCTCTAATGGTCAATCAGTAGGCTGCAGAGACGAGAGTGTGTCTTGGTTGGTTTAATAAACTAGTCTGATCGATGGAATGGCTGTGAGCTAACGTAATGAGTTCATGGTGGAGAGATTAATTTTCTTCCACATGCATTATGTAATGTTGGATTTTGGGGGAACCCTGCTGGATTAAAAAAATTGTGCAACAAAAGAGCTTCAGCATTTATACAGCAGAAAAGATGCAAAATGAGTAAGAATTATGTTGTCTGTTGCTAAGGCTGTTATTGTAGCACTAATATGTAATGCTTTGGCAGAGTTTACTCAGCTCTTGCATGAGTGGACGGCATATACAGGTGCATCTCAATAAATTAGAATATCGTGGAAAAGTTCATTTATTTCAATAATTCAACTCAAATTGTGAAACTTGTGTATTAAATAAATTCAATGCACACAGACTGAAGTAGTTTAAGTCTTTGGTTCTTTTAATTGTGTTGATTTTGGCTCACATTTAACAAAAACCCACCAATTCACTATCTCAAAAAATTAGAATATGGTGACATGCCAATCAGCTAATCAACTCAAAACACCTGCAAAGGTTTCCTGAGCCTTCAAAATGGTCTCTCAGTTTGGTTCACTAGGCTACACAATCATGGGGAAGACTGCTGATCTGACAGTTGTCCAGAAGACAATCATTGACACCCTTCACAAGGAGGGTAAGCCACAAACATTTATTGCCAAAGAAGCTGGCTGTTCACAGAGTGCTGTATCCAAGCATGTTAACAGAAAGTTGAGTGGAAGGAAAAAGTGTGGAAGAAAAGGATGCACGACCAACCGAGAGAACCGCAGCCTTATGATTGTCAAGCAAAATTGATTCAAGAATTTGGGTGAACTTCACAAGGAATGGACTGAGGCTGGGGTCAAGGCATCAAGAGCCACCACACACAGACACTACAGTTGTCGTATTCCTCTTGTTAAGCCACTCCTGAACCGCAGACAACGTCAGAGGCGTCTTACCTGGGCCAAGGTCCTAGAGTGTGGAGGAAGGGTGGAGAAGCTCATAGCCCAAGTTGCTTGAAGTCCAGTGTTAAGTTTCCACAGTCTGTGATGATTTGGGGTGCAATGTCATCTGCTGGTGTTGGTCCATTTGTGTTTTTTGAAAACCAAAGTCACTGCACCCGTTTACCAAGAAATTTTGGAGCACTTCATGCTTCCTTCTGCTGACCAGCTTTTTAAAGATGCTGATTTCATTTTCCAGCAGGATTTGGCACCTGCCCACACTGCCAAAAGCATCAAAAGTTGGTTAAATGACCATGGTGTTGGTGTGCTTGACTGGCAAGCAAACTCACCAGACCTGAACCCCATAGAGAATCTATGGGGTATTGTCAAGAGGAAAATGAGAAACAAGAGACCAAAAAATGCAGATGAGCTGAAGGCCACTGTCAAAGAAACCTGGGCTTCCATACCACCTCAGCAGTGCCACAAACTGATCACCTCCATGCCATGCCGAATTGAGGCAGTAATTAAAGCAAAAGGAGCCCCTACCAAGTATTGAGTACATATACAGTAAATGAACATACTTTCCAGAAGGCCAACAATTCACTAAAAATGTTTTTTTTATTGGTCTTATGATGTATTCTAATTTTCTGAGATAGTGAATTGGTGGGATTTTGTTAAATGTGAGCCAAAATCATCACAATTA
This sequence comes from Myxocyprinus asiaticus, assembly GCF_019703515.2. Taxonomy (NCBI): domain Eukaryota; kingdom Metazoa; phylum Chordata; class Actinopteri; order Cypriniformes; family Catostomidae; genus Myxocyprinus; species Myxocyprinus asiaticus. The sequence goes on along the minus strand of NC_059358.1, from coordinate 20,860,947 downwards.
AAAGAACCAAAGACTTAAACTACTTCAGTCTGTGTGCATTGAATTTATTTAATACACGAGTTTCACAATTTGAGTTGAATTACTGAAATAAATGAACTTTTCCACGACATTCTAATTTGAGATGCACCTGTATAATGCAACAGGCAATAAGGCAGTGAGGGATACCTGGATGTTAATTGTATAGCTGTCAAAAAATGTATATATGTCTTAATGCAAATGTACTTTTTATGCAAAAAAAAAAAAAAAAAGCATGTTTTTCATGTTCAACTATAAACTTTCTTAATACATGATCCTATTGTTATTGTGCATTATTTATAGTGCACTTCATTCTAAAGAAAACAATGTTTTAATCCTTCATTTTCTGACTTCTGAAAAGTTTTTTCCATTTTGACTGACACAACCTACAGTTGAAGTCAGAAGTTTACATACACCTTAGCCAAATACATTTAAACACAGTTTATCCACAGTTCATGACATTTAATAGTATAAAACATTCTCTGTCTTAGCTCAGTTAGGATCACTACTTTATTTTAAGAATATAAGTTGTCAGAATAATAGTAGAGAGAATGATTTACTTCAGATTTTGTTTCTTTCATCGCATTTCTAGTGGGTCAGATGTTTACAATCAATTTGTTAGTATTTGGTAGCATTGCCTTTAAATTGTTTAACTTGGGTCAAACATTTTGGGTAGCCTTCCACAAGCTTCTCACAATAAGTTGCTGGAATTTTGGCCCATTCCTCCAGACAGAACTGGTGTAGCTGGGTCAGGTTTGTAGGCCTCCTTTCTCGAACACGCTTTTTCAGTTCTGCCCACAAATTTTCTATCGGATTGAGGTCAGGGCTTTGTGATGGCCACTCCAATACCTTGACTTTGTTGTCCTTAAGCCATTTTACCACAGTTTTGGAGGTATGCTTGGGGTCATTGTCCATTTGGAAGACCCATTTGCGACCGAGCTTTAACTTCCTGGCTGATGTCTTGAGATGTTGCTTCAATATATCCACATAATTTTTCCTTTTTCATGATGCCATCTATTCTGCGAAGTGAACCAGTCCCTCCTGCAGTAAAGCACCCACACAACATGATGCTGCCATCCCCCTGCTTCACGGTTGGGATGGTGTTCTTTGGCTTGCAAGTCTTACCCTTTTTCCTCCAAACATAACAATGGTCATTATGGCCAAAAAGTTCAGTTTTTGTTTCATTAGACCAGAGGACATTTCTCCAAAAAGTAAGATATTTGTCCCCATGTGCACTTGCAAACTTGTAGTCTGGCTTTTTTATGGCAGTTTTGGAGCATTGGCTTCTTCCTTGCTGAGCAGCCTTTCAGGTTATGTCGATATAGGACTCGTTTTACTGTGGATAGAGATTCTTGTCTACCTGTTTCCTCCAGCATCTTCACAAGGTCCTTTGCTGTTGCATTTGATGGCTGCATAGTCCCATGGTGTTTATACTTGCATACTATTGTTTGTACAGATGAACGTGGTACCTTCAAGCATTTGGAAGTTGCTCCCAAGGATGAACCAGATTTGTGGAGGTCCACAATTTTTTTTTTCTGAGGTCTTGGCTGATTTCTTTTAATTTTCCCATGATGTCAAGCAAAGAGGCACTGAGTTTGAAGGTAGGCCTTAAAATACATCCACAGGTACACCTCCAATTCAGTACACATCCTATCAGAAGCTAATTGTCTAAAGGCTTGACATAATTTTCTGGAATTTTCCAAGCTGCTTAAAGCAGGGATGCACACTTGTCACCTTTCGGCGAAACTTGCTGTCCAAAATAGGTCATTTGTGTGATTTGTGTAGATCCGATGAGTTTTTGATTTAGATTTAGCGAACGCTAGTCATCACAGTTTGGATGTAACTTAAGCTGTTAACATTATTTCCGTGGAGTCTAACGTTAGCTAGTGTACTTGTTATTCAAAATTCCACTAGTATAACGTTAGCCAGATTAAAATCATTATAACGAATGTTAGCTAAATAGCACAGGATTGCGGGGATTGAGCCCAATTTTAATAATTTCTGCATGTTTCACTTTCAAAATGCGGGGAATTCCCTCTATCACGTCGCCCTCTCTCCCTCTTGCCTTCACTTGTGGTGCAACGTATCTATTGAACTTTAGATTTTACATATAAACGGGTAAAAACCTGTTAATTAGACATGTGAATTGTGTTGTACCATATCTCTATAAGTGAGCGATGCGGTAAAACTGTTGCTCCTGTTTAAAATCAACAAAGCTGTCCTCATCGGTAGCACGCAAAGTTGGAGAGATCTAATTTAGTCTCGTCACATCACGGCGCTCCCTCATAATACAGCAAGAAAGGCAGAAAACGCTTTGTGTAATAATACCATCTGTAGAGTGAAGAGAAACACTTAGAGCTTATGTACCCGTTACAACTCTCATCTTTCTAGAGCTCCATTTAATGTATGTATCCGAGGTATTTTCTCTGATAAGTGAATCATTCAGTTTTAATAAGTATATAACAATATACATTATAATAATATTAATACTATAACATTAATAAATTACATACAATTAAAACATATTATCTATTTTTAATATGCATATCTGTTTTGAATATACAACATAACTGATTTAGCAGCAAGGTTCTCTCAGGATTTTATCTGTTAACATTTTCAATGCATTGTCAATATTTAACAGCCGTTTTTAATGCAACTGGTGAGAATTGACTGTGAGAACACTCTCATGCATGCATCTTTGTCACCTTTTTCACCCCTGATGAGTTTGCATCCCTGTTAAAGGCAGTTAACTTAGTGTATGTAACTTCTGACCCACTGGAATTATGATATAGTCAATTAAAAGTTAAACAATATGTCTGTAAACAATTGTTGGAAAAATTACTCATGTCATGCACAAATGTCCTAAACGATTTGCCAAAACTATAGTTTGCTAATATGAAATCTGTGGAGTGGTTAAAAAATTAGTTTTAATGACTTCAACCTAAATGTATGTAAACTTCGGACTTCAACTGTAGGCGGTGTGTGCAGGAAAAATAACCAACAGCCATTTCTGCATTGTTTTATGCTACTGTTGGCAATGTTTTAGGCTGCTCATCATTGTAATAATTTAAAGGACTTCTTTTTATATTTATACACTGCTGTAATAAAATATTTCATTCTTTAAAGATTCTCCATTGTGGTTGATATGTGTCAGATCTGAGGAGCCGCTAGCTCACATGTTGACGGCATGCAGGCGTACAGTCAGAGCAGCTCGACGCTCTGCAGCAGAGACTGGAGAACCAAGCTCGGGTTGCCCAGCCAACACCTGGGCCTGGCATTGTTCTTGTGCAGCCCAGCTATCATCTGGTGGTCACATCCACTCAGAGAGTACAGCTACAGCAGCAGATACAACAAGTAAAACCCTACATACAACCTCTAAAATAGTAATTTGCACTTAAAGGGGTCGTTCACCCAAACATTTAAATTCTCTTATCATTTACTCACCCTCATGCTATCCCAGATGTGTATGACTTTTTTTTTCTTCAGAACTCAATTGAAGATTTTTAGAAGAATATTTCAGCTCTGTAGGTCTATAAAATGCAAGTGAATGAGTGCCAAATTTTTGAAGCTCCAAAAGGTACATATAGCCATCATAAAAGTAATTCATACGACTCCAGTGGATTAATTCATGTCTTCTGAAGTGAAACGCTAGGTGTGTGTAAGAAATGGATCAATATTTAAAACTTTTTTACTAAAAATTCACGAGGGTCGCGGTCAAGCGCGTTTGGCAAGTTCACGCGAGAACTGACGCATGAAATACGTCAAGCGCAGTGTTGTTTACAACAGAGGAGCATAGAGAATCATACATAATGCCTCATTTGGCTGGTTTGAATATGTCAACTGGGAACAGTCAACAAGGGGAGCTGTTTGAATCGATTTGAATGCAAGTGAGAGAGTGGAGGAGATGCCTCAGACTGAGCTCCTTGCTCATACTGCTGCATAAACTCCTTTTGTGTCGAAAAAGTACAGTGGCCCATAGAAACAGCTGCTAATAAGGGATCTACTTATGAATATCTATGCAGAGGAGGCTTACGCACTTACATCACGTGAGAGGCAGTTTGAAACTCTACCCTTGTCAACGTACAAACCTCAAGCTGGCCAGAATCGAACATTTTTATTTAAAAAAAAAAGTTTGAAATATTGATCTATTTCTTACGCACACCTAGCATTTCACTTAGAAGACATTAATTAGCCCACTGGAATCGTATGGATTGGCTATATGTGCTTTTTGGAGCTTCAAAAAGTTGGCACCCATTCACTTGCAATTTATAGACCTACAGAGCTGAAATATTCTTCTAAAAGTCTTAATTTGTGTTCCGCTAAAGAAAGACAGTCAAACACACCTTGGATGGTATGAGGGTGAGTAAATGAGAGAATTTTCATTTTTGAGTGAACTATCCCTTTAATAAGGTACCGGATCACAAGATGTTCAGTTCAGCCCTTTATGAACACTGTTGCTAAAAATTACATGGAGATCCTACTGAAACTGTGTCGTTATATTCCGAAATATTGTTGCCCTTGGTCTGATAAGTGTGAATAATGTATTGGAAATAAAGCAGTTGCATTGTCTTGATAAGACCACAGCCTGCTGTAATGTGTTGGGTTGATTTTAAGGTGGAATTGTTTCTTGTTTAATTAACTTTTGATTGTTTTGTTCTTTCTGCAGCATGTCCAGTTGTTGACGCAGGTCAATATGCTTTGCAGCCCTGTGGGGGCGCTACAGAGTGAAGCTCAAACCACCAAACTTTTCCTGGTAAGAAAACTGGGGAGTGAAGAAATTCATTTAATATGTTCAGAATCTGCCAGGCACTTCACAGACAAGAAAAGACTGATGAGCGTGGTTTGAAAGTAAACATTAAATAATTAATTTATTAAAAACTACATACATTTCAACCAAACTTATAGCTAATGTAACAGCTGTTCACCTGATAGTGTTGTAAATGTCACTGGATGACAAGAACGACTGTCTGAACCTTTAGAATCATGTCTTGGGTTAAAACTACGTCCTAAACATTTTATACTGAAACAGGTAGAAGACTAATCGTTTTTTGGATTGAAAGAGTGAGTTGCTGTCATTTGCGGAGAGAGCCGAGGAGGAAAGAATAGCAGTTAATCCAGGTTTTAAAAGCATGTTCAGAGTGTGTAACTTGCAAACATCCCTAAACCTGCTGGAAGAGTTAAACTAGTGCTCTTCTCCTCTCTAAACCCACACGCCGCTACGCAGGTAGGCACCTCCTAAATAATTCATATGATCCAAAAAAACATCTCATGCATGGAAGTGTGTATATCTGATGGCAGCATGTTTTCTGTGCTTCTGCAGTCTGTCCTCACCCGTTTCTCCCCGCTGGTCTCGCATGGTTGTTCGCTATATGCTCTGTGTTTCTACTCCCAGAGCTTCTATCACACTGCAGTCTGGATCCAGCCCTGCATGCCCCAAGCAGCAAAGGAGAGGACAGGTACATGTCAAACAACCACCACAACAATTCCCCACAATAGATTCCCCGCACCATGTTTTATGGAAATGATTTTTGTTTACAGTTTAACAGTTTGTGAAAGTAGTAAAGGCTGGCCTTTTTTTTTTATTTTTTATTTTTTATGTAGAAATGCACTATTCACAGTCAACCATGATTTGTTTATTCTATGAGCAAAAGTAGGTTTTACTGTGATAAAGTGAGTAGTATTTGGCAGGTCACGTGATTTCAGCATGGCGACCCTAATGAGGAGATCTGCCCCATGTTATTTAAAACCTTTATTAGGCTACTGATATGACTGGATTCTTCATCATTTTCTTAGGGTTAAAACCTTTTAAGTGCTCCTTTTAATATGGGCTTTTTGCTAAGTTGGACTCAAAAGTCATGTGCTAAAGCTACCGCTCATGAAGTCAATATGACAAACACTTACAGCCAGTTTATTCTCGGTCTCTTTATCTCTCTCTCACCTCTTTATAGTCTGATAGTTTTAAGGTTAAAGCACTTTGCTCAAACAGTTTCCATATCAGCTGATGAGTCGGTATCTGATCCGGTCCAAGCATCAGGAGCAACTGCGTGTGCATGTGAAGGACATGGCGTCCAGCAGAGCTCCACACAATGTCATTAAGGTGATTCAGAAACACCATCTATCTGTTCAGCCGTACATTCTGATATATCCTGACTCCAGTGGTTAAATTCATGTCTTCAGAAGTGATATGATAGATGTGGGTGAGAAATGGGTCAGTATTTAAGTCCTTTTTGTACTATAAATTCTCCTCCCTGCCCCAGTAGGTGGCAATATGTACAAAGAATACAAATTCCCAAAAACGAAAGCAGTCTAGAACTCTTTGGGAGAAGAAGGCTGTTTGGAAGTTGAGATTTATAGTAAAAAAATGACTAAAAGTTTGATCTGTTTCTCACCCACACATGTCATATTGCTTCCGAAGACAAGGATTTATCCACTGGGAGTTTTTGGATTACTTTTATGCTGCCTTTATATGCTTTTTGAGCTTCAAAGTTTTGGATCCTGTTGACTTGCATTGCATGGGCCTACAGAGCTGAGATATTCTTCTAAAATTCTTTGTTTGTGTTCAGCAGAAGTAAGTCATGCACATCTGGGATGGCATGAGGGTGAGTAAATGATCAGAGCATTTTCATTTTTCAGGTGAACTATTTCTTTAAATGTATACAAACATAAAATGTAGGCACATTTTCATAAAAAAAAATAAAAAAAAATATGAATTTCTTTATAAAACTAAAGTTGGACAATTTAATTGGACAATTTAAATGGGTGTCTGGGACCATATAATGAAGGAAACGTAGCCAACATGTTCCCAGCATAGTACCCAGAGTGCGCAAAAGCTAATTATTGATAAATCTCTTAATTTTAAGTCATGTTACATATAAGTTCTACCTTATTATAACAATGTAATGTTGTATTTCCTAGTTTTACTGCCAGAATGGCATGGTTCCTCCTTTGCCAGTGATGTGCAGACTTGTATTACTGGGAGAGGAGCGCCCTCCTTTGGAGAGAGAGCAGAATGTCATGCCCAACTGGCTATGGTAATTACATCCCCAAATCAAACACAAAATAATTTTTAAGAGTTCTGAATTTAGATATGATCCTTATGGTTTTTAATTTCTCTTCACAGAAAAGCTTACCTTACATCCATAGGGCAGTTTCACAGATCAATTCCGAAGTGACCTCAACCACCAAAAGTCCTGCCATTGTCTTCCCAAAAAGAATACAATACCCACAATTCCTCCCAAAAGGCATCTCTCTGCGTCTGCACCCCTCAAGGAAAGCAAGTCACCCTTTGCAGAGCAAAGCCCGGCCTCTGCATGGTTTTTCCCAACCTGCTCTCATGCCATTGGCCAAAGCCCCTCCATGTCCCACAAGTCCTGGTAATATATTGACCAATGTCTCCACAGCACTTCCATCTCATAGTGTAATTTTGTTGGTACAAGCACCTAGCACTCCTGTAAATGGAGTCCTCCCAGTAGTCCAAACCCCTGGAACACCTGCCCATGGGACCGTGCAACTTAGCACTCCGTTTCCTATTAACTTCCAGTACGTTACTCCAGAATTGGGGTCTGGTAACCCAGCCCACCTTCGTGCCGACTTGCCCCCCACTCTAGTTCAGATATCCCCATCTGCTTCTATTGACAGCCCTTTACTTACCACCAGGACAGTTGAAACCTGTGGCATGCCACGAGCGCAGCAGATGTCAGATAAGCGCAAGAAGCAAACTATCCCAAGAAAACTTGTACCTTTGAAACCAGCCCTCGAACTGCCCCAGTTATTGCCCCTGCAATCTGGGAGTTTAGGCAGTTTATACCATTCTGCTCATACCCTGCATCGGACTGCTGCACAGAGATTGGACACATCCTCCTATACCCCTGCACTTCAGGAACTTGTCATACAGTTAGTCCCTGGAACACAGGTTCTGGAAAAGACTTTGAGTCAGACAACATGTGTATCAGACTGTAACTTTTTGAAAACCATGAAGGACACTCCCATCCAGAATAGTGTTGAAAATGGTCAAAGGACCCTAAATGACAATTCTGGATCACTAATGACTCTTACGAGCAGTGTTCCATCAGCCAGCTCACAGATCCTTTCACCTGTCACAGTAGCACCAGCAGAAAGTTTGTGCTAGTTCAGACTGTTTCACGTACATTAGAGCCTCAGTTTCTGCATCTGCCCAACAACTCAATTGTTCTAAACCAACCTGCCCCACTTTCTGCTGAAAATGCACCAGTGAGTGTATCGATGATGCAGCAACAGCAAACTTCCTGTTCTGAGATTCCCACTAGTTCCATTGTGCTAAATAACACAGGGGGGACTGAGGTGCCTTTCGACATAGTAACACCAGCCACATTTTTGCCAGTCAGAGAAGGAGATGTTGAAGAAAGAAAGGGGGGAGTAGAAGAAGAAATGGGTGGAGACAGATGGGAAGAGGAGATGGCAAGTGCTCTGTTCGGCAGTCCTCTTCTGGCACTCTCAGAGTCCTCCTGTAGCCCAGAGCCCAGTTCGACCAGCAATGATTCCAGCAAAGATGGTGGTGCTGAACTCAAAGTGAGGATAGAGTTGGACACTGGAGACACTTCTGGATGTGATGAGATGAGGTCTGATAGTGAGCAAATGAAACAGGACTGTGTTGCAGTAGAGCGTCAACCTGTCCAGTCTAGATCTGGTCCACAGGAAACACCAGGAGTGATCAAACACTGCACAGGAGATGGGAAGGAGCAACACTACAGTGGAGGAGAGAGACAGAACAATAGAGATGAGGGTGATGGACAGGAAGGACAGAGAGAGGAGAGGGAGAGTGGGGGAGATGGAGAGCATGATGGAGATGGAGAAGGAACTGGAAAGAGAGATGGGGATGGAAGTGGAGATAAAGGAAGGGAAGAGAAGGATGGTGATGGAGACAAAGATGGAGACAGATAGCGGGATGAGGAAGAGGAGGATTTTGATGACCTCACACAGGATGAAGATGAGGAGGAAGTGATGTCATCAGCATCAGAGAAATCTGTTCTTTCGGTGCCTGAACTTCAGGTTTATTTGACACATTAAATGACTATTATTAGACTTACCGTGTAAATAGATCATATTTGGCATACGTAAATTTATTGTAATGCCAGAGGAGGAATGGTTCCAGATCTGAGTCTGGTTCCTCCCACTTCATTCCTACTTAAACATCTTATGTTTTTTTTCTTTTCTTTTACTTCCCATAATAACCTTTGGCTTGCCTAGTGGGGGTTTTAAGACATTGAGGCATGATTTTCTGTAAAAACAATAAGTAATGTGAAAAGCGCTATGCAATACAATTCACTTGACTTAAATCATCAAAGTGTTTGTATACATAAATAATTCGGGATCAGAGTCATATAGTATATTTTCACCTGTAGCAGCTGTTTGGTATGTGGCCCTTCTGTAGGCGACAATGGAGAAGTTGACCTGGTTGGCATCAGAGAGGAGACTGTGCAGAGAGGGAGACTCAGAGGAGGACAATTCTCCCATGTTCCCAACATCCCCCGCCTCCCCAAACTCCCAGAACTCCCCTGCATCCCAGAATTAGCAGGAGGAGAACTCTGAGGATGGGGCGATGAAGGGTGATGAGATGGAAGCAGGGGAGGGAGATGGTGGAAAGCTTCCTGTGGGAGATGCACCACCTGGGGATGACCCCCCCGACAGACCAGCGGGAGAGGAGGGGGTTGTGGCAGAGGTTAGCATTCATCGAACGCATTTTTCCATATGTCTGTTTTTTAATTGTATTTAATTTGTAAACATGCACTAGATGGACGTCTTCGACCATTGCGCTGCGTCTCACTACCTTTTCAGCATCTCGCACAGGAGTACAGCAGTGTCAAGAACATTAAAACTACTTTTAAAAGTGTCTCCACTCTCAACTCCAGGGGTAGTGGTACGCAGTCGTCCCTATCGATTACCTGAGCACAAAAAAAAGTGGTTCATGAAGAATTAAAGGCAATGCTGGTTATGGGGGTAATAGAAGAATCCCACAGTGAATGCGCCAGCCCGGTGGTGCTGGTTCCGAAGAGCGATGGCTTGGTCCGGTTCTGTGTGGATTACAGAAAAGTCAATGCGGTGTCTAAATTTGATGTGTATCCAATACCTTGTATTGACGAACTGCTCGATCGGTTGGGTGTGGCTCACTTTTATTCGACACTGGATTTAACAAAGGGTTATTGGCATATCCCCTTAACACCAGTGTCACGTGATAAAACGGCCTTCTCCACACCATTTGGCTTGCATCAATTCGTGACCCTTCCGTTCGATTTGTTTGGGGCCCCGGCTACGTTTCAGCGCCTTATGGACTGAGTCCTCATACCGCACTCTGCGTATGCCGCTGCCTTTCTGGATGACATTATTATATGTAATGATTGGCAGTGGCATATGCAGCATCTGTGGGCGGTTCTGAAGTCGCTGCGACAGGCGGGACTCACGGCAAACCCTAAGAAGTGCGCAGTTGGACAGGTGGAGGTACGGTATCTGGGGTTCCACTTGGGTCACGTGCAGGTGCACCCCCAAATTGATAAGACTGCAGCAGTTTCTGCCTGCCTGAGACCCAAGACCAAAAAGGAGGTGAGACAGTTTCTGAGGCTGGCTGGCTATTATAGGAGGTTTGTGCCTAATTATTCAGACGTCACCAGCCCGCAGACTGATCTCACTAAAAAAGGGAGCCCCAGACCCGGTCCAGTGGTCGGAGCCGTGCCAACAGGCTTTTATGCAGGTGAAGGTGGGCCATTGTTACATGCTCCTGATTTTTCTCTCCCTTTTGTTGTACAGACCAACGCATAGGACAGGGAGTTGGGAGCCGTGTTGTCCCAGGTGGTTGAGGGGGAGGAGCGCCCAGTGCTGTACATCAGCCATAAGCTTTCGTCGAGAGAAGCGAGATACAGCACCGTTGAGAAGGGTTGCAGATGGCTGTCGCAGACTTTCCAGAAATGCGGGGGGAGTACTGGGCAGGCCAGATGGCTCCCCGGCCTGAGTCGGTGATGGGAGTATGTGGTGGTGGGGGCGTGGTTAAGCACCGGTTTGTGAATGGAGAGCGAGATGAGAATGGTAAGGATCATCACCTGGCAATGATTGTCTCTAATAGCTGTTTGTCATTGCAGTGAGAGTGGAGACGGGCTTTTAAGAGTGAGCCAGATGCCAGTGAGGCAGAGAGAGCTGCACGGAGCAGAGTGTTCCAGAGTGCGATTTGTGTTGCGCTGAAAAGCATTATTTGAGTGTGACCACTGAAAATTGGGATATATATAGACTGAAACTGTGGGAAATAAAGCCCTTTGAGTTGGATCTCGCCATCTCCCGCTTCCACCCTTGTCACGAAAACTAAGAATTTTGTTACAACAGTATTACATAGCCAATCAGCATTAAATAACCAATCATTTAATTTCATGTAATTACTGATTTGTTTCTTCATAGAGCAGTTATACTATTTATTGTTAAGGTTTGAATGTGTTTGTCCTTTAAATTACCTTTATTTTTGCTTTTGAACTCAGCTCAAAGCCCATATGTCCACCCTTCTTAAAGGCCACACCCACCTACAGGTAGAATTCTGGATGTTTCTCGATGAGATGCGTGCACCCCCAGCATGTCCTGGCCAGTTTGAAGAGGTGGTTTGGCCAGAGGATGTGGGAACCGGGACAGATGGAGGAGGAGGGATGAATGTGGGCTCTGGTGGAGGAGTATGGGGGGATTTGAGGAGGTCACACTCCCTGATCTAGAAGAGGATGAAGAGTCGCACAAGATTTGACAGATCAGCAAAAGGAGCAAGAGAAGGAAAGAAATGCGCACACATGGCAACTACAAGGTGTCTTCATATTGTTCATCCCAATAATGTACTTTTACATTACAAGTTGTTTTCCCCATTCTTTTGCGTGTAGTTGGTAATTTTGTAATTCAGTTCTGATGTGTTGATCAAGTGAAGAGAGTAATATTTAAGCTTGTGTTGGCAGCAGGACTGTGGTTGGCCAGAGAAAGATTGCTCATGACTCCATCAGACATGATGCCAAACATCGCAGGCATAAGAGGAAAGGATGCTTACGTTGCCACAGCAACAAGGTGCCTGTTCTTCTGTGGTAAAATAGTTTAATGTAAAATGTAATTTGTGTAACTGTAAGCCATATCATGTAGGTAACATTTGGAGGCCAACATGGTTTGAATGAGATGACCATGTTGTGTTTTCTGCATATGATCAAGACTCTTTTATTTTTATATCTTGTGTCTGCAGGCCACCACAGGCTCTAAAGTGCTGAAGAGCCATGATTCTGCATTTCCATCTGCCAATACACAGTCTGAAAGAGGAGGGGAAGAGAAGGATGAGGCAAGAGGACAAATAGATGATGGAGAAGCAGAGAAGGAGGTTAAAGAGGAGTCTGGTAGTGGAGCAAACAGTCCACCGAATGGTAACGCTTTTTTAAATCCTTTTATTTACCCTAGTGTTTCCAAAATAGTGAAAGCGACATCTACAGTCATTCTAGGTTGATGTCTGCTTTTGAGTGTACTGTATGTGCTGGACTTCAGTGTTATGTAGTTCCTTCACGTCCTACTAAAGTGCCTTGAAAAAAGGTTTTCTTTAGCCTGTTGATGTATTTCCTACTGAAACATGAAGTTGGGGCGGAACTTGTCGAACAGCCTGTGCCTTTCATTAAAACAGCCAACACACACCTGCTGCTTCTCATGCCAAAGTGAGCCGGTGTTCAGCCGGGGAAGCAATCTACTGTGTCCGACTGCTTTTCCACTGACTTGAGAACTGAATGATCTAACAGGTCACGTTTCTACATAACCAGTCCACAAACAAACACCGCAGATTGCGTTATTTGCTTACGACGAGGCTCAAGCCATTGTGCCCGTCAATGCAGATGAATGAGAATCAAGCAAGTAAAACATCACACTATATTCATGTTTTAAAATCACAATACACTAAAGATAAAGAATAAAGAACACTTACTCTTGCAAGAACACATCCCAAGAAACCTCAGCCAAATGGCTGCATTAAGCATATGAATAAACTCCAGTGAGTTTCCTCGCATCCTACTCCCGTGTTGGCTCGTTCCATTCAGCAGTGATCATCCCTGTGCCCTATTCCCTTCAAAGACAATTTACCTCCACTGTGAGAGCTTCAGAGGGCTGAAAGTTGATAATGGTCATTTACAACTCACTTTTTAAGTGATTCTCATTGGAATATCTGTTTGGAACAACCCTACAGCATGGATTGTGCTCCCTTCAAAGTGCCCTGTGAAATCATGATCAGTGTCAATGAGAACACAGAAGCACTGATCAGATCTAGGGGGAGGGTGCGTTCTAGTTCTAGAAAGCATTTGAATGGACAAAATTAATGCAGTAAGTTGTGAGTTATACATTTTTTCTGGGTCTGTTTAGCTGGATGAGAGAAACTGCAGATTTTAAATGCTTAAATCTTCTAAAAATGAATTTTGTCAACATTTAGAAGTACACTAGCATATAGATGACCTTAAAGCTAATAGATATATACTAAAGACTAGTAGCTAAACTTAAATTATGATTTCACAGGGTCCTTAACTTTGAATAACCTACAAAAAGCTCAGACACCTTTTTAAAGTGATCTAGAAAATGTTTTAGAAATAAAAATAATCTGTATCTGCTCTGCAGATGCTGATGGGCCTATGTGGGAAGCAGGTGAGAGACACCCTTCACCTGTCCCAGAGGAGCATGAAAAACAGAATAAGGAAAATGAGGAAAAAAAGACAGAGAAGCGAGACTTCACACAATTCCACAAAAGGACTGCAGGGTTGAAGGTGATGAAGCTGAAACAGGTGAGAGATGCCATTCAGCAGAGCACACTGAGTCCTTCCTTAGACATGCCTGTCTGTGCCAAAAACATCTCATTCACTCCCAGTGGAGAGAGAGTCATCCTCTGGACCAGCTGAGCATGGCCAAAGATCATAAGCCTTACCTACACTAGTCAAATAATAATCAGCTATCTAAACGCTGGCCTGCTGTCTACAAAATATATTTTTGTCTTTAAATTGGTCAAATCATGAGGAATCAAATTCTACTACTTGCTGACATCAGAGAGATGAATACATTTGAGTGAAAGACAGAACAACAACCCCTCTTCAGTATTCAGAAACTTGGGCATAACTTTATAATTACTATAAATGGACCTCAGGGAAAAAAAAGAAGTTTATGACCCGTTAATGGTTAAGAACAATATATTTCATTTACCTTAGTGTATGTGATATGATGGTTCCTTATCTGAACCACTATAAAACCATCAGCCTAAACCACACTCTAAATTCCGTTTTTGTCTCGTTTACAGGGAGTTGGATCGAGTGATCCGTACTGCCTGTCAACAGCAAGGAGCCAATCAGAGTACTTTTCAGGCCATGTCAGAACAGCTTGGCAATAAAACAGCCAGTGAGGTACCTGTATGATAAAGTTATGGTCTGTTTCCACAGCACTAATCTTTAAAACATGAAAAGCAATATTGACATTTCTGTATAGAAACTTACCTTTTCCAACGTTGCTGTTTTTCTGCAGGTTTCAATGAGATTTTGGGACCTGATGCGTCTGTTCCATACATCAGCTTGTCAGGGCAGCTCAGAGGACATGGCTACTAAACAGCAGTCTGCCACTGATGAGGAACAGGACTGAGTTTTGCTGTCATGACCAGTCTTCTATTCATCCGTATGAACAGTTGCCAGTGTGTGTTAAAAATGAACTGGGACCAGTTCTTCTGATTGGAGACTACTCATGCATATAAATCCCATGTCTTGCACAGACACCAGCCAAAGACGTATTTTAAGCATGTGGATTTAAGCAGGGTCTGCATTCTCTCTGTAACTGAAGTATAATTTTACTTTGATATGAAGGTGTTATCAGACATGCTAAAGACATAAAACTAACAAACACACAAGTTATTAAACAGTAGTAGCACAGAAACCGCTCAGGCTCTGATAGGGTTTGATTATTGTATTGCCATTAAAATGTCAGCCAAGTTCTATGGCCTCTTGCCTCTGGGAGATTTTACTTCAGCACAAAATGAAACATTTGATTATTGTAAAGCAGTGAAAAAACATTTTCATTGTAATTCACTAGCCAGCAGATTCTCACCAACATTGTTTGTATTCACACCAATGGATTGATTGTAAATTCTGTGAATATATGAAAAGAGAGAGGGCATGTACAGTATTTTTTATATTAGGTTGGTTTTGTTGTATTTTATCTTCAGATGTTAGTTTTGAGAACAATGCACACATTTGTGTGAAATCTGAAGAGATGAAGAATAAAATGTCTATTTATACTATTGAGACTTGAGTCTTAATTAGCGTATAAAAGTTTTTGATTGTCAATGAAAAATAAATACTGGGAGTCAGAATTTTGCTGTTAAATCAAATGTGTCTCTCATTAAAGGGGTCATGACATGAGTAATCAAATTTTGATTGGGTCTGGATGGAGAAATCAAAGATGTATTTGTAAATGAAATGTCCTGTTCATTCACGCATCACTTCGCAGCGCTGTTTCTGCACATCTGCAGTACATCGGAGCGCTTGCCATTGTGTTGTTGAAACTTTATTGATATTTTCATACTAAAAACTTAATAATGCAAGATGCACAGTAAAGTGTGTGACAATTATGGTTTATTTAAACTGCAAAGTTGAAACATGAATGAAAACTGTTGTGTCAGATGTAAAGGAGGAGGAGAATGTATGTGGGTCACTGGCTTGAGGAGCGAGGAGCCGAGGACACACAATTTAGGAAATGAGAATTATCCCTACTTTATCGCTGCACTTCTGTAGCCCCGCCCAGTAGTGTTGAGCAGTGAGGTGGCAAGGAGAGAGCAGGTCAGTCAAGAGCAGAAAGCCAGTCATAATAGTGGGTGTTTACTGTCTTTTTAGAAGAAGCAGCACTTCACTGCATGTTGATTGATTTCTGTAATCAACCCAATAAAGCAATGTATGTTTGAAAAAAAGGAAGAAAAAGAAAAAAAGAAGCAGCATCACCAAAACCAAGTATTTCTGACAGAGGCTCAGAATGAGAATGGAAAATGGTCATGTCTTAAAAATGTATGACTGTTTTTTTGTGCAAAAAACTTTATTAATATTATAAGTGAACCTCAAGGAACATATTAAAGTAATAAAAAAAAGGCATGTCATGACCCCTTTAAATAATAGGAATAACAGATCTGTGATTTGACTTAGTGACCTCACATCCAGATACATAGTGACCCCCAATATAAAAAGATGGATTTATCTGGGGTTTCTTTTATTTTATTTTGTGATTAACAACTTTTTTGTTATTTACTTAATGTTTAATTTAAATATTATAACATTTATATCATGTAACAGCCATAACCTTTAAATGCTGAACATATATGAACAGAATGGAAATGCCTTGTTGATGAGAGAGGTCAACAGAGAATGGCCAGACTGGTTCGAACTGACAAAGTCTACGTTAACTCAGATAACCGCTCTGTACAATTGTGGTGAGAAGAATAGCATCTCAGAATGCTGTTCTGAGATGCGGGTTGGTGCTGTTTTGAACTTTATGCTAAAAATGTTGCAAATAGATCAAATATGAAATGGATGCAAAAATATACCAATTCCACAAAACTTCTTGAAACAGTCATCTTTTGCACTGGTTTCTTTTCAAAATGTTGAAAGTTTGCTGTGGTTTATCTGGGCTTGAAGTAGCTTTGGCCACGATAAAACAGTCATTTTGCAGATCCATCTGTTGAGCATGAAGCAATCCTCTGCATGCCAGCTCTTCAGAGTAGGTTCGTTTACCATTGACAGAACACAATCTTGATTAGATCTTGAGGGGGTATCCAGAATCTCCTTCCAGAATCTGAAAGGGTAATACAGTTTAAAAAAAAAGTAATGTTTAGAATCTTTTAGATTGCAGATTAGAGAGATTTGATGTGTTCTGGCAGAGGTTTAAAGAGGTTTCTAAAAAAATTTAGTTTATTTTGTTTGCCATAGTTTTGCTCTTATGCACCCTCAAGCTCAGCGCCACTGGTCCAGACCCAAGACTTTGGCTGTTCAGAGTTTTCAGAAAGTCCAATCCAGTACCCATGATATGAGTCAAAATAGTACTCAGTGAGCTCATTGATAAATTCCTGAATTTCCTGAGAAAAAATGTTGAAGGGTGTTGATTTAACGTGTTGTGTGATTAATTACAGTATATACACTACCGGTCAAAAGTTTTGAAACACTTGACTGAAATGTTTCTCATGATCTTAAAAATCTTTTGATCTGAAGGCGTGTGCTTAAATGTTTGAAATTAGTTTTCTAGACAAAAATATAATTGTGCCAACATATTAATTTATTTTATTATATAACTAAAATGTAATAATAAAAAAAAAGTTTTTGAAATCGATGACTTGGACCAAATAATAATAAAAAAGAAGCCAATAAGTGCCCAACATAGATGGGAACTCCTTCAGTACTGTTTAAAAAGCATCCCAGGGTGATACCTCAAGAAGTTGGTTGAGAAAATGTCAAGAGTACATGTCTGCAAATTCTAGGCAAAGGGTGACTACTTTGAAGATGCTAAAATATAACACAGTTTTGATTTATTTTGGATTTTGTTTAGTCACAACATAATTCCCATAGTTCCATTGGTTATTCCATAGTTTTGATGACTTTACTATTATTCTAAAATGTGAAAAAAAATTATAATAAAGAATGAGTAAGTGTTTCAAAACTTTTGACCAGTAGTGTATAAAAATAATGCATGAAACGATTTACACAATTAATAATGCCCCCTGACATTACATACATTTTGTAATAAGGAACTTTCCTACCAGCGGAGCAATTCAAGCTTGTTAATTCAAGCAAGCAATTCAATTACCTTCATGTTAAAAATATCCCAAGTCTACCCTGGACAGATTGACAAACTAATTTGCTGTGGTCTGTAGGCCAGTGATAGGCTTATGTTAAATGTGGAAACAAACTGACTTATAAATCCACTTTTGTATTGTCTTATCAATGCTTTATTATGCTTTAACGCATTAATGTAATGTCTTTAATTTATCTGAATTACATTTATTATATATATTTAAAAATATTTTGATGATTATATGTTGGATTATATATTTTTTCAGCAAATCTTTTTGACAAGAGTTTCAGATTTCCATGTTCTCAAACTTTTAACAGTCTTCAGGGCAGCAAGAAGGCTACAAATGGACATTCTTATAATATGTTTCTTTATTTTTGTCTGGTGAGCTCTAAATAGGGAGTGTCTTGAAGCAGACTGACCTGTTCCTCCACATTGTCTATTATGGTCAGATGAGCTCCAAACCTCTTGCAGAATTCTTCACTCATCCACCTCGTTTTCCAAGTATACCAAACTCCTAAGTGAAAATAGTAACAGTTGGAGCCATTTTGAATCCAGTTTCGAGGACAGGGTTTACACTGGACACCTGCAGTGGAGAACAGCTCAATTTACATGCAGAAAACACATTTCTGTTCTAACTAAATCCGAGATCATACTTATTATTAAGCAATAAAAGCATATCCAATTAAGAAAGTTTACCATTCCCAGTGGATTGACACTACTCATTCAATAGAAAAGAGCTTTGTTTGAATATGAAGTCCAAGGTGCTGTTTAGTGCTGCCTTGTCTGCCAGTAACTGCTGGTTAGCTGTTCTCTCTTTAGTATACAGTACCTGTCTAAAGGTATTTCCTGTGGTTAAGATGATGTTTTGATCATCTACAAGTCACGTGGAGACGTCAACGTAGCTCAGCATGTTTAGATCCAAGCTGTTACCGAAATGTTGTTGTATTCTGATGTATGAATGTAGTCTACATAGAGAAATGAATAAAAATTATTAGACAAATTTAAAGTTAAATCTACATTTACTGTGGATTGTTTGTTTTAGCCTATTAAGCAGTGATTCCATAATATTACACATAGACTTAGTCCTTAACAGTAGTTGAAGTGTAAAATTGCACCATCAGATAGCATTGCCTTAACCTCAACTTTTTTAGAAACCATGAAGTTGTGCAACTGTCCTCTGACAGCCGGACCAATTTCCAGTATTGATGAAACACTTTTTACTCTTTAGTAACACAAGTATTAAAGTGATAGTTCACCTCCCCCCAAAAAATTATTCTGTCATCACTGACACCCTCATGTTGCTCCAAACTAGTATGACTTTCTTTTGTAGAACACAAAAGAAGATATTAGGCAGAATGACAGCCTCAGTCACCATTTACTTTTATACTATGGACAAAAGATGCAACAGATATGAATAGTGACTTCTGCCAAACATCTCTTTTTGCGTTCCACGGAAGAAAGGAAGTCATACAGACAGCACATTACATGCCCCACCAGAGAGAGAAATACATTGGATCACTGCTACACAACAATAATGGATGCATATCGCTCTGTCCCTAGAGCAGCTTTGGGACTCTCTGATCACTGTCTTGTTCATATACTTCCAACCTATAGGCAGAAACTAAAATCAGCTAATCCTGTAGTAAAGACTGTGAAAGTTTGGACCAATAAAGCAGAGCTGTAACTACAAACCTGCTTTGACTGCACTGATTGGAGTGTATTTGAGGCTGCAGACACCAATCTGGACGAGCTCACAGATACTGTGACATCATGTATCAGTTTTTGTGAGGATATGTGCATTCCTACTAGGACTTATTTAACATACAATGACAAACCATGGTTTACAGCAAAACTCAGGCAGCTTCGTCAGGCCAAAGAGGATGCTTACAGAAGTGGGGATAAAATCTTGTACAATCAGGCCAGGAATACACTGAATAAGGAAATCAGAGTGGCTAAAAGAAGATACTCTGATAAGCTGAAAAACAAGTTTTCAGCTAACGACCCTAAATCAGTGTGGAGAGGCCTAAAAGACTTTACAAACTTCAAGACACCATCCTCCAACACTGTAGGGAACCAACAACTGGCTGATGACTTGAATGTGTTTTACTGTAGATTTGAAAGGCCCAGTCTCACACCCCACACCCGCTCTGACCTTCACTTCACACAAACATCAACACCTCCTGCAATCCTCCTCCTGCTAGTCGACCTGCACTTAAGATCTGTGAAGTGCAAGGAAAGCACAGGGCCCAGACAGTGTTTCACCCACTTGTCTAAAATCCTGTGCTGACCAGCTGGCCCCCATCTTCACACAGATCTTCAATAGAACACTGGAGCTGTGTGAAGTTCCCTGCTGCTTCGAACACTCCACTATCATTCCTGTCCCAAAGAAATCCAAAACCACAGGATTTTATGAATACAGACCCATCGCTCTGACGTCTGTGGTCATGAAGTCATTTGAGAGACTGGTGTTGGCCCACCTAAAGGACATCACTGGACCCTTTCTAGATCCCCTTCAATTTGCTTATCGAGCAAATAGGTCTGTGAATGATGCAGTCAACATGGGATTGCATCATATCCCGCAACATCTGGACAGACCAGGGACATATGCAAGGATACTTTTTGTGGACTTCAGTTTGGCTTTCAACACCATCATCCCAGCTATTCTCCGGACTAAATTACACAAACTCTCTGTTCCCACATCTATCTGTCAGTGGATCACCAGCTTTCTGACGGACAGGCAGTAGCTAGTGAGACAGGGGAAATTCACTTCCAGCACATGTACCATCAGCACTGGTGCCCCCCAGGGATGTGTGCTCTCCCCACTACTCTTCTCCCTGTATACCAATGACTGCACCACCAAGGACCCCTCTGTCAAGCTCCTGAAGTTTGCAGATGACACTACTGTCATCGGCCTCATCCAAGATGACGATGAGTCTGTATACAGAAGGGAGGTTGAACGGCTGGCTCACTGGTGCAGTCAAAACAAACTTGAGCTGAACACACTCAAAACTGATGGAGATGATAGTGGACTTTAGGAGGAACACCCCAACACTGTCCCCCCTCACCATTCTAAACAGCACTGTGGCAGCATTGGGGTCATTCAGTTTCCTGGGCACTACCATCTCACAGGACCTGAAGTGAGAAACCCACATTGACTCCATTGTGAAAAAGGCCCAGCAGAGGTTGTACTTCCTTCACCAGCTGAGGAAGTTCAACCTGCCACAGGCGCTGCTGATACAGTTTTACTCAGCAGTCATAGAGTCTGTCCTCTAGGACTGGGCAATATGTAAAAAAATATTTTAGCGATAACTGCCTTAAAAAATATCGTGATATCCAATTACATTGTCAACCCCCCCGCCGAGAGGGTCGGTGAATTTTTTTGCTTTATTGATTTTGGTTTAAAAATGTTATTCATTTTTTTGAAACAAGAAAAACATAAACAAAAGACATTTCTAAATTAAAATTGCACTTTAAACTAAATGAAAAAAGCAATAAAATAACGAAATGATAAAAAAATCTTATTTAACCACCAACCCAAATCTAAACATTTACCATCTCCAACGGCCCCCTTTGCATTACTTAAGAATCCTCAATGCATGCCAACCATGAGTAAATAAAGCGCATTAAACTAACAGCACCTCCCGATATGATCGGAGATAATTTGCAGCATTCTCATAGATTACATTATTCTTGCAAACAGTTTTCAGACAAATTAAACAAAGAAAAAAAAAAAAAACAGTGAAAACTCTTTACATGCGCTTGTTCCACGAAACAGGCTTGTGCTGCATGCCTCTGAACAAACAGTGAATCAGACACAAGCATTGACGGCTTTTCAGTTGTCTGTTAATAAAATTAAAATTATAATAAAATGTGTTTCTTCAAGGGCATGTCTTTGTGACTAACAGCATTTCTTGTCATGTGTCACTCGGTGACGTCTCACAGGTCGTCTGCTTGTTGCGGGTAGATGAGCAAAATTACCCGTGCATGAAATACATTTGGACGAGGAGCTGGCAAACTGGATTCAACCTCGTCGTATTTTGCGGGTGGCGGGTGATCCATGGTTTTGCCATTTCCAGATATTGTTGATCATCATCTGTTCACAATCGGCATTGGGATCTTTGTAAGAAGATATCCGATTACATCGCCCAGCGCTACTGTCCTTTGCACTTCAGTAACTGTCCAGTTTGGTTCAGCTACGGAATCAGACATCAGAAGACTACAAAGGACAGTTCAGACTGCTGAGAGGATTATTGGTTGCCCCTTGCCCTCCCTTCAAGAACTGAACATTTCCAGAATGAGGAAAAGGGCTGGAAAAAAATCACTCTGGACCCCACTCACCCAGCCCACAACCTTTTTGAACAGTTGCCTTCAAGACAGCGCTACAGAGCACAAGAACCATCAGGCACAGGACCAGTATTTTCCCTCAGGCTATCCATCTCATGAACCGTTAAAACTGCCCCATTGAGCAATAATTATGTGCAATACACAGTCTATTTATATTTATACAACATACCCCTACCTCTTCTGCCATACATTCCCTTGCATCTGTATATATTGTATTTGTACATAAATTATATATATATATATATATACAGTTGTGCTCAAAAGTAGCATACCCTGGCAGAAATTGTGGAATTTTGGCATTGATTTTCAAAATATGACTGATCATGCAAAAAAAACTGTCTTTTATTTAAGGATAGTGATCATATGAAGCCATTTATTATCACATAGTTGTTTGGATCCTTTTTAAATCATAATGGTAACAGAAATCACCCATATGGCCCTGATCAAAAGTTTACATACCCTTGAATATTTGGCCTTGTTACAGACACACAAGGTGACACACACAGGTTTAAACTGACTTTTTCACCACACTCTTCACTATGTAACAATACTTGTTTTGAATTCCATACCATTACTACAATGCAACCCACAAAAATACATGTTGTTGTCATCTATCGCCCTCCAGGTCAGCTGACACACTTTCTTGAGGAGTTGGATGTCCTGCTGTCCTCCTTGCCGGAGGATGGTAGGCCACTTGTGGTTCTTGGTGATTTCAACATACACCAAGACAAGCCACCGGCCACTGCACTGAATACTCTCCTGGCCTCATTTGACTTGTAAAAACTACACACCACAGCAACTCACAGATTGGGCAACCAGCTGGACCTCATTTTTACACATAAATGTACCAACTCAAATATTCTTGTTACTCCTTTACATGTTTTTGATCACTACTTTGTTCAATTCAACATGACCCTCCCATCTACATTAAAACAGTCTCCACCTTTGGTTTCCTTTCGCTGTAACCTCCGTTCTCTTTCACCCTCATGCCTTTCCACTGCTGTCTCTACCTCTCTTCCCACACTAAATGTATTTACCACGCTTGATGTAAACACTGCCACAGACACACTAAGCTCTATTTTAACAACCTGTCTAGACAACATCTGTCCTATCTCCTCTAGGCCTGCACGTGCTACACCACCCAGCCCCTGGCTGTCTGACGTCCTTCGTGAACATCGGTCTGACCTCAGGGCAGCTGAGAGGAGATGGCAGAAATCTAAAGATCCAGCAGATCTAGGTAAATATCAGTCTCTGCTTGCAACTTTTTCAGATAACGTTAAATCTGCAAAAACCTCCTATTTCCAGAACAAGATCAACAGCACCACAGACACTCGAAGCTTGTTTAGAACATTCAACACACTTCTCTGCCCTCCCCCTCCACCACCAGACACATCACTGACAGCCACATTTGTCTTTGTCACATTTTTTACTAATAAGGTTACAACCATCAGCAATACATTCTCAGCACCACACCCTGTCAAACACTCGTCTCCTGTATGCAACTCTTCTGTCTCTATGTTCTCTCTGAGGTCTCTAAACTCCTCCTCTCCAACCACCCCACCACCTGTTCCCTTGACCCCATTCCTTCTCACCTTCTCCAGGCCATTTCTCCATCATCCTACCTGCACTCACACACATAATTAACACATCTCTACTTACAGGCACTTTTCCCACTACATTTAAGCAGACTCGAGTAACCCCGCTGCTGAAGAAACCCGCACTTAATCCCACACAAATAGAACACTACAGACCAGTCTCTCTCATCCCATTCATGGCAAAAACACTTGAAAGGGCAGTTTTCAATCAAATCTCTGCCTATCTCTCACAGAACAAGCTGCTTCAGTCAGGCTTCAAAAGTGGACACTCCACTGAGACTGCCCTGCTGTCGCTGAGACGGGCGAAAACTGAATCCAGATCATCCGTCCTGATTCTGCTGGACCTTTCTGCAGCCTTTGACACAGTCAACCATCAGATCATATTCTCTACCCTCTCCTCGCTGGGCATCACAGGAACTGTGCTTGACTGGTTTAACTCCTATCTCTCAGGTAGGTCCTTCAAGGTAACCTGGAGAGGTGAGGTATCCAAGCCACATCAGCTACTTACTGGGGTACCTCAGGGATCAGTGCTTGGGCCACTTCTCTTCTCTATATACACAATATCACTGGGACCCATCATTCAGGCACATGGTTTCTCTTACCACTGCTACGCTGATGACACACAACTCTACTTGTCTTTCCAGCCCAACGACACCACAGTGACTGCTCGAATTTCTGCTTGCCTGGCAGACATCTCGGCCTGGATGAAGGAGCACCACCTGCAACTCAACCCAGCCAAGACTGAACTCCTTGTCTTTCCAGCCAACCCTGCTGTTGAACACAACATCACCGTGCAGCTGGGTGCAACTACAGTAACGCCTTCCAAATCGGTCAGAAATCTAGGGGTAACCATCGACAACAGACTAAATTTCACAGACCACATCTCAAAGACCACAAGATCATGGAGATTTACACTCTACAATATCAGGAAGATAAGACCCTTCCTCTCTGAACATGCCACACAACTTCTTGTTCAGTCACTTGTCATAACTAAACTGGACTACTGTAACGCTCTCATTGCAGGCCTCCCTGCATGTGCAATTAGACCCCTGCAAATGATCCAGAATGCAGCAGCACGTCTGGTCTTTAATGAACCAAAGAGAGCACATGTTACACCACTCCTTGTCTCTCTCCACTGGCTGCTGGTTGATGCACGTATCAAATTCAAGGCTCTGATGCTGGCATAAAGAACAGTCACTGGGTCTGCTCCAGCATACCTAAAATAATTTATGCAGAGCTACGCGCCCACTAGAAGCCTGCGGTCAGCTAAGGAACGTTGCCTTGTTGTACCAACACAAAGAGGCACCAAAACACTTTCCCGGACTTTCAGCTTCATCATACCACGTTGGTGGAACGACCTTTCCAACTCCATTCGTGAAGCTGACTCACTCTCTGTCTTCAAAAAACAACTAAAAACACATCTTTTCCATGAGCACTTAACCAGTCATTAAAAAAATAAAAAATTTCCTGTTGCACTTTATTCTGTTTTGAATACTATTATGCTAGTGAAACTTTGTCATACGGCACTTTTCATACCACTGTCTCCTTAAGATGATTCACTTATCTTTTCCTCTTTTGTAAGTTGCTTTGGATAAAAGCATCTGCCAAATGAATAAATGTAAATGTAAATGGCAATTAAAGGTTAATTTCCCACACCTGTGGCTTTTTAAATTGCAATTAGTGTCTGTGTATAAATAGTCAATGAGTTTGTTAGCTCTCACATGGATGCACTGAGCAGGCTAGATACTGAGCCATGGGGAGCAGAAAAGAACGGTCAAAAGACCTGTGTAACAAGGTAATGGAACTTTATAAAGATGGAAAAGGATATAAAAATATATCCAAAGCCTTGAAAATGGCAGTCAATACTGTTCAATCACTTATTAAGAAGTGGAAAATTCGGGGATCTCTTGATACCAAGCCAAGGTCAGGTAGACCAAGAAAGATTTCAGCCACAACTGCCAGAAGAATTGTTCAGGATACAAAGAAAAACCCACAGGTAACCTCAGGAGAAATACAGGCTGCTCTGGAAAAAGAAGGTGTGGTTGTTTCAATGAGCACAATACGATGATACTTGAACAAAAATGAGCTGCATGGTTGAGTTGCCAGAAAGAAGCCAATGCCACAAAAAATCTCGGTTACAATACTGCCGTGCAAAGGCAAAAGGCTGTAACTTTGTTTTTGGTCAAAAATGAGTTATTTATATTTTTGAGACATTCAAGACCTCCTTTATCATGTGGATAAGTATCTTCAGTCAATTTCGTTGTTTTTTCTAGAAAATAATGGGTTGTCTTAACAGTAACTTCCAAAAGCCCCGGAGAAACCAAGGCGTAACTCCAATTACCGCTCTTTGACTTTGTTTTGGAATGCTCAAATTGAGTTAGGGTATTCTGCCTTTGTTTAGCCTTAGCCGTGCGTCAAAATGAAGTTTCTGTGCCGGCATGGAGTTACTGTACTATGCCTTTATTTTTACATTAAAGTTTGCTGCATTTAAATTACGGTGTTGCCTGCATACTATTATACATCTGTCATTGAAGCAATCTGACACACGATACCTGAATAAAAGTGTAGTAAACAAATATTGTTAAGTGTTTTTACTATAGCGTTTAAGGATGGCCTCTCGAGGGAAAATGATGGTTGAGATGGCTTTGAAACGCCGACATCAAGGTCAAGGCAAGAAATTGTGTAACACAAAAGATGCATTTGCCAAACGAATTAGATAGATCGCAATCTACTTCATTTAGCTAGCTAGCAGCCTGTAGCATTAGGCTTCTCGGCTATCCAATGAATAGGCTACCAAACAGCTCCATATAACAAAGCACTGTAAACAAGCAAAGACTAGATAACTTGCCAGCAATAAGTAATCGTAAATATTCTCAAAGTTTTTTTTTCCATAATGCAGATTATTCAGTCAGTGTCAGACTGTCAGTGACAGCTGTCAACATCAGTGTCAGTGACAGACTGGGGCTGCCCACTAGTTGCACGAGTGTGGACTCGAATGCCATGACAGTGTAGCATTTAGCATGATCACACATAAAATCAGTAGTAACAGTAAGCAATTCATTCTATCCTACCTTTTCTAGTAACCCGATAAAATCCATGGCAATGAATGTCATCGCAGATGTTTAATCCACAACAATCCACAAGCTTTCTGATTTCTGAGCATTATTCCTACTTGCTGGCATTCACATCAATCCACAAGTCAGATTTTTAGGCTAGGCTACTTTAATTCAATTCGATGTAAAAAGCACTTAGGATACAAGACATAAGTTAGCCTTTTACGTTAGTGAACACTGCAATAAATACATTGGTTTCAAAACGCTATCCAACCACATGTATAACTTTTTGTCTGGATGTCAGTTACGGTCAGATTCAGAAAAACAATTAATATAGTCACATACTCTATATTATAGCCTTTGAGATTGGCCAATCCACCAGTCAGAGAGCTGTGCATTAGAGCATGGTAGCTAAACTTAACCCTTGATTAACCAGCTGTGGCACTACCATGTATGCCTGTGTCTGTGCCCAATTTGTTAAAATAGACATTGATTAATCAAATAGCCTATTGGTAAAAACAAATGTTTGATGGACCTTACAATATTATTTCCTACGTGTATTGGATATATATAAAATATTATTTCCTATTCCTATTTCCTTCCGTGCCTTATTATTATTATTATCATCATCATCATCATTATTATTTGCTCTATTTCTTTCAGTTCACTGTGGCAATATTCTTTGTGGTCCAGAAACACTGCAACAAAAAAAAAAAAAAAAAAAAAAAAAAAGATTGTTCTGGACAGTGGTAGGCATTTTCCCAATTTGATAACATTGACATTAATTAATCAAATATTGTTCAAATATTTCATGTTCATGTTCCATTTATTTTCCCATGCATGTCTCCAATTTGTTCTGTTCATTTCAGTTACTTGTGGGGATACTGATTGTGATCCAGCACCAAAATGGTTCTTGATAGTTGTCTGGATATTAGTTTCCCGGCCTTTGATTACGATGAGCTGTTCTGCAGCACACCTGACACCACCCTTGCTGCTCTTATGGTGTTTCCCCTCACTCCAGCCACAGCACCACTGCCAGCACCAGAGCCCACCCTCGCTCCATTCACAGCACCACTGCCAGCACCAGAGCCTACCCTCACTCCAGCCACAGCTCTACTACCAGCACCAGAGCCCACCCTCGCTCCAGCCACAGCTCTACTACCAGCACTAGAGCCCACCCTCGCTCCAGCCACAGCTCTACTACCAGAGCCCACCCTCACTCCACCCAAAGCCCCACCAATTAGAGATCTGTGTGGCCAGAAATGCAGAAGAAAATGCACAGACAAATTTAGTGAGGAGAGGCGTAAGGAGATCTGGAACAGATACTGGGACATGAAATACACAGACAGACGTGCATTCATGTTCCACAGTGTCAGCCAGCTACCAACAGCAAAACTGTGTGTGGATGGAAAAACAAGTCGGCGTGGCAGGTCCCTTGTTTACAGGCTAAAGAATGAAGATCAGGTCCCACAGCAGGTCTGTAAAACTTTCTTTTTGGCCACTTTGGGGTACCACCCGGTGAATGACAGCCTGGTCCTCTCTGTGATGGGGAAGGAGATAGGAAATGAGGTGATCCCAAGAGACCAAAGAGGAAGACATACACCGGCCAACAAACTGGACATGCAGCCTGTATATGACCATATTGAATACTTCCACCCATCAGTCAGCCACTATCGAAGGGAGCATGCCCCACATTGTCGTTACCTCCGTAGTGATATTAACATCAAGCTCATGTATGCTGATTATTTGGAAAAAGGCAACAGCTGCTCCTATGAAAGCTACCGCAAAGCTGTGAAGCATAAGAACATCAGCTTTGCAAAGCTTGGAGAGGAGGAATGTGAGGAGTGCCTACTGCAGGATCAGCACATGAAAAATGACCATGATGGGGATGGCCATGTCATGGACTGCTTGCAGTGCCAGAGGTGGCATGGGCATAAGGAATCTGCCATGCAGAACAGCATGACATACCAGGCTGATGCGGAGAATGACTGGCCAGAGGACACATCAGTGAGTAGTGTGGACCTTAAAAGTAATCCTGTTGCCTTGTATGCCTGGTCTGAAAACATCAATCTTCACAAAGCATATCATGGCATTCCATGAGACCTTTGCCTCTGTAGGCAAGAAGAAAAATAAAAAAACAAAACACCATCTCTGTGGTCTGGAATGAGGGCACGGCAGGGCAAAGTGCAGCAGAGATCACCTCGGCCTATGTGACTGCACTAGAGAAAGAAAGGGACATATGCCACAGCATCTTCTGGGTGGACAACTGTTCTGCCCAAAACAAGAATTGGTGCCTGCTATCCTCCCTGGTCTGCCTTGTTAATGGTGATACCACCTCTATGGAGGATATCACTCTAAAATACTTTGAGAAGGGACACACTTTCATGAGTGCTGACAGTTTTAACCATGGTGTCGAGCAGGAGATGAGAAATCGTCCTGGAGGAGTGGTGTATGACTTTGAGTATTTTGTGAGTGTTGTGTCAAGCTCAAATTCCAGGAAGGTGGAAGTGGTCAAAATGAAGAATGCTAATGTGCTGAATTAGAAGGATGGCCACTCCAATGTTAAGACCAAGAAGGCACCAAAGTTGGGCAAGATGTCAGTGATTCAGCTGTGACATGGCTCCAGGTGCCTGTTCTTCAAACAAACCCATGCAGATGCTCACTTTACCGAGTTGGACTTCCTCCAGGCTAAGTTCGAGCTGAACGTACCCTCTCTCCTGAGACCACATGACCGGGGGATTGAAGAGGCAAAGAAGAAGGACATCATCAAAAATCTATGTCCTTTTATGCCCCCAAACAGGAGGGCTTTCTGGTGTTCACTGCCTGTGAGCAATGTTGTGGAGGATGACGAGTAAGAACACCATGAAACAACAAGAAATGAACAGGATTCCAAGTTCACTTACTTGTACATGATTTATTATCTGTTATTCCAATCCCATGCATTTTAAATTTGTACATGATCTGTTATATCTTTGCATTCCATTATTAATTAAATTATTATTTTTACTCATTAGAAATATGCTTATCTTGTATTTAGTCATATAATTGTCACCTATCTGCAGTCAACCTGTTAGTTTTGCCGCACACCAACTGAAGATATTCTTTACCGCTATGGAGGTATGTGTCATGTCTAATGTATTAAAAATGCCATCAGAATACAACCAAAGCACAGGATAGCAATAAGTACATGGCTATAAGTAATTGTAAATCATCAAAAATAAATGCCATGATCACTAGATTTTATACAGGTGTTACTATAATGATTTTGTTAATGGTGATCAGCAACCAAATATTGATAATGTGGAAGTTACTGCCTTTTGCCTTGGCGTGACTTCTCCTCCTGAGGTTACCTGTGGGTTTTTCTTTGTATCCTGAACAATTCTTCTGGCAGTTGTGGCTGAAATCTTTCTTGGTCTACCTGACCTTGGCTTGGTATCAAGAGATCCCCGAATTTTCCACTTCTTCATAAGTGATTGAACAGTACTGACTGGCATTTTCAAGGCTTTGGATATCTTTTTATATCCTTTTCCATCTTTATAAAGTTCTATTACCTTGTTACGCAGGTCTTTTGACAGTTCTTTTCTGCTCCCCATGGCTCAGTATCTAGCCTGCTCAGTGCATTCACGTGAGAGCTAACAAACTCATTGACTATATATACACAGACACTAATTGCAATTTAAAAAGCCACAGGTGTGGGAAATTAACCTTTAATTGCCATTTAAACCTGTGTGTCACCTTGTGTGTCTGTAACAATGCCAAACATTCAAGGGTATGTTAACTTTTGATCAGGGCCATTTGGGTGATTTCTGTTTCCATTATGATTTAAAAAGGAGCCAAACAACTATGTGATAATAAATGGCTCCATATGATCACTATCCTTAAATAAAAGACAGTTTTTTTGCATGATCAGTCATATTTTCAAAATCAAATGTCAAAATTTCACAATTTCTGCCAGGGTATGCAAACTTTTGAGCACAACTGTATGTACTCTTTATTAAACACACAGCACATTCAGATGCTCATTGTTTTATTTATACAAATATACATTTACAAAATATATAATTCTTTGGAGTTAACTTTTTCTATAGTATATAAATCTTTAATCCTTAATAGCCAATTATAGAAAAAAATGCCTTCACACTGATGGATTCACAAGTGGATGTATAATAACAAATTATAGGCTAATTTAAAGGTAGTGTCAATTTTACAGATTTTAAAAGTTAGTTCATCCATAAAATTAAAATGCTGTCATCATATAGCCTACACACCCTCATGCTGTTCTGAACTTTAGACATTTTTATTCTGTGAAACACAAAAGGAGATAAGAAAGAACATTAGGGACTGACATTCTCAGTCACCATTTTTTCATTGCATCTTTATTTTCTATTTAAGTGAGTGGTTGACTGAAATTCAATATTGCAACATCTTCTTTTGTGTTTCACAAAAGAATAACATACAGGTTTGGAACATACGGAGCCCCTTAAGAGGACAGAGAGGGAGGACCCAAAATATTTTGCATTCCCTTGCAATAGTTTTGCAGTCCCTCGCAAAAACAAACATGGTTTTAGTACAGTAACTATAGCTAAACAATGGTATCTGAAGTAAAACCATAACCACAAAATTTACCATGGTTTTAGTAGTAACCATATTTTAACCGTAATAACACATGACAATGAAAAGTATGGTAATAAAATTTGAATTTTGTGGTTCCTCTGGTTTTACTACCATAATTGAACTATTGTTACTTCTGAAAAAAAATAAAAAATAAAAAATAAACATTTAACAGTTATGAAAATTAAACCTTGTTTAACTACAGTAACCATTGTTTAAGCATAGTATTTGAAAACCATTCTTACAAGATTTACCATGATTACTAAAGTCATGTTTGCTACAATTAAACCATGGTTAATTTATTTCGAGGGAGCAATCAGAAAGGATTAGTTCACCCAAAAATGAAAATTCTCTCATCATTTACTCATGCCATCCCAGATGTGTATGATTTTATTTCTTCTGCTGAACACATTTGAAGAAAAATAGTAAAATATTTGAGCTAAGTAGGTCCTTATAACGCAAGTGGATGGTGATCAGACTTTCAAAGCTCCAAAAATCACAGAGAGTCAGCATAAACGTTATCCATATGACTCCAACGGTTAAGTTAATGTTGCGAAAAAGATCAATATTTAAGTACTTTTTACCTCTAAACCATCACTTTCGGTCAGCAGTCGTATACACAATCACAAGAGCACTGCATACACGTCTCTCATGTGACAAATTTGCATTAGCATGTTACGGGCATAATCTAGGAAGTGTAATCGAGCTAGAAATCATTATCGTTCCTAGAGACTGCAATGGCAAGATGTACTTGTTTGTGTTCTGCAAAAAAAAAGAACATCATACACATCTGGGATGAATGAGGGTGAGAAACTGATGAGAAAATTTTCATTTATGGGTGAAATATCCCTTTAATTTAAGGGATTATCTGCAACTGGATCAAGTTCTTTGCTCTTGCAGTTCAAGTTTTATTTGCATCTAATTTTGAAGAGAACTTGCAAGTAGACAGCCATCCATATAAAAGCAGAAAAAAGTCTTGTGTGGTGTAGGTAGGACTGGAATAGACATCTGTCCAGGTTGACACAAGTTAAGGCCAAAATCTATAAGTTCTCAGTCTTCAGCTGGGGCTCACAGAAAAAAACAGAAGACCTGCAATGTAATTCAAATATTGCCATATTACCCACTTCAGTATCAAATCTTATCTGGTCACAGGAGTATTCCCAATACTATAACAACTCTTATGATGCCTTTAAAACCCTATAAAGGGGTTTTGTATCCTGGGCGATACAGCATTTGAGAATCTGAAGCGAGAAGCAGTGAGTAAACTGGCCAAATTTCTGTGAAAATTATTGAAAATAGAGTCCCTGCAAACACTGAGGTCATGTGACTTTGTATTTAAACACTGGCATCAATTCACAATCTTAATTTAAAGTAACATGGCAGCATTGAGAGAAGTCCACTGGCCTCATGGCAAATGTTCCTACCTTTTACATGTTGTTTTCATGAAAAATAGGCATCATGCTGCAAAATTGTCAATAAAAGTAGTATGTTGAAGAAAAAAACTTAAATGTCTAAAACATTTAATTTGTTTGAAAATAGCAGTAAATTAATTTATGAGGTATTTTTATGTTCTTGCCCTTTTAAGGGTTAATGATCAGCAGGCTTACAAAATATTTTATATGTACTTTTTTCTGGAGTAATTAATGTGCATCAATAAGTGTACAGGCAACATTTATTTTCACTGACATCTGTTTTTTTTATCTGCACCATGTAAGCTTGCAAAGGTGGAAAATTGTTATCAATGATAAGAAAGCCTTTACCATTCAGTGATGTGGCTCTGTTGAGAAGTTCCTCCCTAATAGTAAAAGAAAAAGCATCAATCACAGTGAAACTGCATTTCAACAGTAATTCCATAATAAACTCAAATCTTATGAATGTAAATTCTAGAATTATAAAAAAATAACAGGTTATTCTATTTTAACTTCACCCTACAGTATACCAAACATTATCTTGACATATTTGGCATTATAATACAATACTAAAAAGTATACCACTTTTTTCTGTATTTGAGCCTCTTTGGGGTGGATGTACTACAAAGGCAATCCCTCAAAAAAAACAAAAAATGCATCTGAAAAGTTTAAAAAATGCAAAAAATATTATTGTCTAAAAACTGTTACCTTCTGAAGCACGAAGCAAATGAAACAGGGGTAAGGCACTAGACGTCTCTCTGAAATAGAAAAATACATACAAGTGACATTATTAAGCAGTATTATTAACAGTCCTACTACTCATCATAATAATTAAATCATCATATTTAATCCTTTAGGTAAAGCACAAAAGACACCAACTGCTTCCCAACGCAATTTATAGGTACAGCAGATGACAATGCATTTAAATGTATGTTATATTGTTGTGAGACATACAATTGTAATATTATAAATTGAGACGTCTACCTTTGCAATGCTCATTTGGACCTCTATGAACATCAGTGCAGAAAATGCCACAAGGTTTGTCCCTAAAAATAAAACAGTCTTTCAGAAAGTAATGTCAGTTTTAACATTTATTCACCTTATGTATTATTGACTCAGTATGGCGCGCGCGGCACCACTGCAGTCTCGTGCACGTGTCACAGGACATTCGGGAGCGGAAGATAAATACATGAATGAAATAAAGTTAAGTTTAGAAAATATGAGTGAAATTGTTTAAGTTGACCTTCTACAACAACTGAAATGAGTCCAACGTGATGAATTATCTAAATTTACCTCAGTTACCGGCATTTAATTACAAAATTACTGAGCGGGAAGGATAAAACAATCCAAATCTAAAGTGATATTCAATGACAGACTGACAAAACATTGTGTAAAATGATTAATAAAGTACATTTATGCGTACCTTTTTCTAGCGTCGCATCCACTGACCGTTGTAGATTAAATACGCGCATGCGCAGAACTCCGACTTTTCTCATCACGTTTCAACATACATAGAACAAACATTAAGATTTTGACCAAATAGGTCGGCGGTACATGTTAATGAATCAACTTCCTTTCGAAGTTGAATATAATTTCTATTTTCGACCTTACAACGTTCTGATGTACCGACCAAATAGTGAATGTTCATTCAACATTGAAAATTGACGACTGATCCCCACCCTCACTGCATCCGACAATCCGTAAGTCATTAATTTCCAATTTAGAGTCGCACAGGGGCTGGGTGTTGTTCCGATAGTCTGCGGATGCGACATTTTCGAATCCGATTTGAAATATTTCAACTCGTGCAACTGGACCATATGCGACCGCCCGACCGTAAGTGATGTATTCGTGCAAAACTATCAGCGCGAAGTGAGAAATATCAATAGATTTTGTCCTAAACTTTTTTCTAAACACCTGCTGCTTCTGTATTTTGCACAATTAAAAATGAAGACGTCAGAAATGTTTGTTGACGTTGAAAATATCACAAAATTGCAGTAAACGTGTGATTAAATATGTACATGTGTCATTTATTTCTGCACACACAAAACCTACATATTTAAAATCACATCTATGAATTTCTGATTTATATTTGCTGAAGTAAGGTTGTTGTTGATGTTAATTATCACAATATTAACTATAAAAACAGTAATAATGATAAATAATACTGTTAATAATAAATACTGTGTGAATATTAATCCTGAATTTTATTGAATTCATTCATCTGCTCAACAAAATCACACACAATAATGTCACTCTGAGGTAAACCTTTGGTAGCTTCTCCTTCAATGAACAAAACCCATTGCGAGCAAAATGACAATTCATCACGACTGCCACTAGAGGGAGAAATACGACAGCCGGATGCGAATGTCGAAGACAGTGGCTGTGTCTCGTTTGGAAGGATGGTCACATTTCTCGGCCGCATACGTCATCGAGGCTGTCTCGTTTCAGAAAACCGAGTAGGACACTTCGAATGCGACCTTCATTCACAGGAATTCGGAGGATGCATGAGGTGTATCCTTCGAGGGCACTCACAACCCACAATTCTTTGCTTCAACGGAAATGTAAAAAAAATTAAAAAATAACAGCAATTTCCCGTAAATATGATGTTCAAACGCAAGTAATGTTAATTCCCAAGTTTAAGTACCTCAGTAGATGGGTGCAGAATATATAATATGTATAATTATATTAATATATAATTAAAGTATTAGACTAAAATTACACCTGTAAAATCTATTGTTTTTTCTCTTTACATCATTATAACTCTCCTAAATTTGACCTCATACATTCCCTTCCAGAGGGACTTTGTTCCCTTCTCACTCAAAGCGCTCTCGCTTGTTAAAGAGTGGCGTGCTGTCATAGCAACAATGTTACGTTCCGTTTTTTGTCCTAGGAAGGCCGTCTCGTTTAAACGAGGACACTCGGTATACTGCAGCCTTCAAAGGACGCGTCCTACCTAGCATGCAGCCTTCCAAACGAGACACAGCCACGAAAAGGCGGCTTCACAAATAAAAATAGACGTTGAATCGATGTCTCATTGGTAAATGGGTAATTATCAAGACTAAAGATATCACTAATAGCTCATCTTTGTATAGGAGCATAATCATCAGCTGTTAAGGAAAGTCCAGTGGTAGTTTTTGCTATTTAGTGTTTTGGGAGAAAATAAAATAAAATGTGCTTTTTACCCCGGGGGAACTTTATAATAAAAAGAGACGCTCCAACATAGGGCAACACCGCTTATCTGCTCCCCGGGTGCAGAAAATTGTGCTGCAATGTAACTGGAGTGCTTGGAGTGGCTTCAAAAGTTTATTTTAGTTGAATAGAGGTGGGGGCTGACACAAGCCTGCCCCCCCCCCCCACACACACACACACACACACACGTAATGTCACCATCTTGCCACAAGAAGGGGCAGTAGAGGCAGAAAGTTACTGCATACTGCAACAGGGTGCACAAAATAACCAGAATGGACAGCAATACATTTTGATGAGATTTGGATAACATCCTTGATCTGACTTAAGACTTCCACATTTTTAAATAACAACAGCGACATACATTTATTTTACCTATTAACTGTTACCTTTAACTATTGTCTTGTCACGATGATCTCAAATTATGCCAATTTTATTCTGTAAGAGTGATCCAGCAGTTGTAGAGTTAACTTCCCAAATTACATCACTACTTTCTCTACCATTCTGTCTTCCCACCCCTTCTTTTCACTCCTCTGCCCTCCCCCTTTCCTCATTGTCTATGAAAGGAATGTCTTTCTCGCCCCTGTCCATTCAGCCACTGCAGGGGTCTTTGGGCCAGACCTCAACCTCAATCCTGTTATTATACTCACTTAGCAACCACAAAGATCTACAGCCCTTCACAGCCTCTTTGCACAGATCTTGTGTCTTAAACCACAGTTCACATCACTCTGAGATGGAGCTTCTTGGTGTCCGACTGCCCGTCACCCGTTTTAGGGAGGAAAAGTATCAGATGCTGGAGCTGAACCAGCGCCTTGAATCGTACTTAGGCCGCGTGAAGCTTCTGGAAGAGGAAAACAAGCTATTACAACAGGAGATCCACACTCTCAAGAAGAGCAGCAATCCACCAGGCCAGCGCAAAACTCAAGAGGAGGCACTCAGCGAGGCCAGGAGGATGATGGAGGAGGCCTGGAGGGAGAAAGACCGTGTGGAGCTGGAGGTGGACAACTTAATGGAAGATATGGAGAAGGTGGGCATTCAAAGACAGAAAGAAAAGATGACAAAGGCTGATGCGCAGAGAAGACTTTCAGAGAGCAGAAAGGAGCTAGAAGAGGAGCAGAGAGCTCAGATTTGCCTTAGAAAGAAGGTTGCTCAGCTTGAGAGCGAGCTTCTGTTACAGATGCAAATCCACCAGGAGAACATGGAAACCTTGCAGGCCTCTCTGAAACAGACAAAAAAAGTCTTGATGGCTTCTCAGCCCACACAAACTCCCAGCATACCTGACCTGGGACAGGAGTACAGCCACAGAGCAGCTGAAGTATGGCGAGAGGCAACCACCAACTATCAGAGACAGGTTGGATACCTAGAGGAAAGTCTACACCAGGCCAAAGCTAACATGGCAAAGATTCACCAGGAGAAGATAGAGAACCAGCATCAGGTTCAGCATCTGGCCAAGGAGCTGGAGAGTACTAAGACTAAGAGAGAGATGCTGGAGAAGCATGCAGTGCGACAGAGAGAAGAACACAGACAGGAGCTTCAGCATCTCCAGGTAAGAATATGTTAATTCTTAAAATTGAATAAATGATGTACTGAGCTAAAATGAGTTTTCTAATCTCTAAAAAGATCCAAATGTCTCTTAGTCACTCAAGGATATATCTTGGAGCTACAGCATGTTTTCCATGGTTTTTAATTGACACAAAACTTATAACAGAACTGGGCAGTGACACTTAATTAGTATAATCTCTTATCTCTCTCTAAGGACATTTTCAAAACTTTCTTCACTTCAATCAAAGTCTATAGGAAAGCATGTCTCATGTCTTTGTGCAGGCTCAAGTAGATGCTCTGGAGGTGGAGAAAGGCAGCCTGGGGCAGCAGATAGACAGCCTGATGGTGGACAGACAAAACCTGCTGCAGGTGAAGATGTCTCTCGGATTGGAGGTGGCCACATACAGGTACGGTAAATGTCTAGTTCTCAACATCAACAAAACTATTCTCTTTCGATCACCTAGCATCACCAGAACCATCTTTACCAACATGCTTTTCACTATATTATAATAATAATAATATAATTTTTAAGATTTGTACATTTTGTATGTGATTTTTGTGTCTTGTGATCACTATTAGTGTTGCTTATACTTGAGGGATTTAAACATACTCCTAACCCATAAGTATTAAACTTCACTGTAAAACCT
Organism: Myxocyprinus asiaticus; assembly: GCF_019703515.2. Lineage (NCBI taxonomy): Eukaryota > Metazoa > Chordata > Actinopteri > Cypriniformes > Catostomidae > Myxocyprinus > Myxocyprinus asiaticus. The sequence continues at coordinate 20,822,728 of NC_059358.1, read as the reverse complement.
ATCATACATTTGATTGATGCCCGATGAAAAAAAATCCCATAAATTTAAAGAACAGACTAACATAGAGACTTGGGGGTGGGGTCTTTTCACTTACGTCAGTAAGTAACCGCATAGCAACCACCCAGAACACCTTAGCAACATCTCAGAACAACCACATAGCAACACACATAAAAACACTCAGATTACCTTAGCAACCATAAAACAACCACCCATAACACCCTAGCATTTCATTTTTCAATGTAGAAAATGTAAAAATCTACAGTAGATCTTAAATTTTGTTGTCTTCTTTGGCTGGCTCTTTGGGACATTCATTTGATTTCAAAATGTCCTTTGTACATCCCAATGATATAGCAGAATTAAGCCCCCTATGGAATGAGGGATATGTAATTTATGGAGGCCAAACTAATATGTTCATGCATCACTGTTTCTAAAAGGGCGTATCAGCCACCCTGAGAGGGGTAACATTAGATCAGTCAATCAGAATAGACCCTCTCCATTTCCCATCTAGCACTGATCCATCTGCTGGAGGAGGGGCAGCGAATTAGGGGGTTGGGTAATTCATTCATAATAACACCCTTCAGATCAGTGCTATTTCTGTCAAGGGCACACCAAAAGAAATTTTGTCAAAGCAATTTAGCTGTTGCACTGCATTACATTCACAGATCCTTGTCAAGGATGCAGTTGGGATTAAATGTATTTAGTTATCAGGAACTAGAATAGAAACTTAGATTTTTCAATAACAAACTCTATATGTATACACTGATCAGCCACAACATTAAAACCACCTGCCTAATATTGTGTAGGACCCCCTCATGCCGCCAAAACAGCACCAACCCGCATCTCAGAATAGCATTCTGAGATGCTATTCTTCTCACCACAATTGTACAGAGTGGTTATCTGAGTTACCGTAGACTTTGTCAGTTCGAACCAGTCTGGCCATTCTCTGTTGACCTCTCTCATCAACAAGTCGTTTCCATCCACAGCACTGCTGCTCACTGGATGTTTTTGGCACCATTTGGAGTAAATTCTAGAGACTGTTGAGTGTGACAATCCCATGAGATCAGCAGTTACAGAAATACTCAAACCAGCCCATCTGGCACCAACAATCATGCCACGGTCCAAATCACTGAGATCAAATTTTTTCCCCATTCTGATGGTTGATGTGAACAGTAACTGAAGCTCCTAACCCATATCTGCCTGATTTTATGCACTGCACTGCTGCCACACAGTTGGCTGATTAGATAATCGCATGGATGATTGTTGGTGCCAGATGGGCTGGTTTGAGTATTTCTGCAACTGATGATCTCCTGGGATTTTCACACACAGCAGTCTCCAGAATTTACTCAGAATGGTGCCAAAAACAAAAAACATCCAGTGAGCAGCAGTTCTGTGGGCGGAAATGCCTTGTTGATGAGAGAGGTCAACAGAGAATGGCCAGACTGGTTCAAACTGACAAAGTCTACGGTAACTCAGATAACCGCTCTGTACAATTGTGATGAGAAGAATAGCATCTCAGAATGCTCAGAAGACGGCACGAGGGGGACCTACATAATATTAGGCAGGTGGTTTTAATGTTGTGGCTGACTGGTATATGTATTTTTATGTTACAGAAAAAATGTAACAAACATTTAACAGAACAAAAAGGCTTGGTTTAATACGATTGTTAAATTTGTAATTAAAATTAGTCTATCTGTTTCTGTTGCATTGGATACTTGGAATACCTGCATTTGGAATGATACCTGTTGCACAAATAGTGTGTAGGTTTGTGAAGTCCAACCCTTGTAATTTTTTCAAGTTTTGTGTAGTAAAGGAATTGATGCAAGGCTGAATGCTGCAGATGGGCTTACAATGACACATCTGACATACTATTTGCATAACAACAGAACCAGGCACAGGACTGCAGCTCAAAGGCCTGACTCCATCTATTATTCCACCCCACAAGATAAAGAATGCACTATAACACTAACAGCTGTTCTTTTGCTTTTTTCAGAGCTTTGCTGGACAGTGAGGGCCCAAGAACCAAAAGACCAACAACAAACAAGACCAGCTCTGCTTTCTTTTTAGGTATTTATAAGGGGCCGTTCACACCGAACACGTTTTTGCAAAAAAAAAAAAAAAAAAAGAAAACAAAAATAAATTGTTTTTCTATGTAAACATGTGCTAGACTGATGTCTTTGACTGTTGCACTGCTTCTTACTGTTTTTTCAGTTCCCTAAGACACAGCGTTTCATATAGTTTTTTTCTCAAACATTGAGGGGGTCAATTCCTTAAAGCCTTTGCAAAACAGCATAATAAATGCAAGAGAAGTAAAACACATTAACTGCTTTCTGATAAGAAACAATGTTGTTGGTAATAACTAACATACCTACTGATCATAAAATAGACAAAAGGCATCATTAATTATTTGAGCCGATGCAAAAGTTAATGACAGCTTACATAGTGGACTAACTTGTTTAGAAATTTCACCTTATAGAAATTATTAATTTGAACACAAACCCCTTTCCACTTGCATATTGCTATGCTCTGGGCTGGTTTACTGCACAAATGATTTGTACATAGTGAGCTGAGTGCATGGTGAGGTATCTGTCTAAGCCTGTAGAACTAGCTTCCTGTGCTAGTCCCATAGGTCATTGTAGCAGATGGCTCCACTTTCCAGTAATGCAGACCAGGAAAAAGATAATGAAAATCAATACATCTCCATTACTGCTCACCCACAGATCAGGACTAGTGTGTATTCTGCTAACTCCCCTGGGAGGCACATCAAGGGTCTGTGTCCATGTCTATTTCATAGTATCTCCACATATGTCTTTAGCCTGGGGCCTTATCTGATCCAGTCAACCAGAGCATCGTTCCAACAGTATCCTGATTTTCATAAAGATAGGCAACCCGATATCATAAGTCGTAAGAATAGTATGAGATAGCGAAATCGCAACAAATCATACAAGTTGGCTTGTACAAAATGTACGTCTTGTACTGCTGTGTACCACGGCAAGACAAAGAGAAATATGCCAGTTTGGAAGGAGATGAGGGAACATATTACAGGTTATTCACAATCGCCATGTTGTACGAATTATGAATTGTCATGAGAGTGCTGTTGCAGGAAGAGGCACGTGCACCTGTTGTGTTTCTGGTGTGAACATCCTCACATTTTTTGATGAATGAATATTGGTGTTCCTAAAATTACATTTGAATTTATATTTTAAATGTTGATGTTGTAGGGTCTGAAATTAACCAGGATAACAGAGCCAAAAATAACACAGAAAGTAACAAAAATGGCCCAGATTTTCAAAATGTGTGGACAAAAAAATGCCCCTGCAGTGAATCTCTCTGTTATATATGTTATCTAACATTTAATATATTTCATAATATTCATTTTTAGACCTATCTAGTTATGGATATTGTTACCATAGTGATCATTAACCATAATTAATTGAATTAAGGCATCCCCACAGAAAGCTGAAAAATTTGGTAAGATATGGGGTGGACATGTTTTCTTTAGTTCTGGGTCAAGTAAGAGCAGGGGAGTCATTACATTGATAAATAAGCATCTACAATTCAAATGTCTCAAACAGATTAAAGATAAATTAGGAAGAGTCATTATTGTTTTAGCAGAAATTTAGGGGCAAAGGTTGATTTTGGCTAATATTTATGCACCTAACGTTGATGATCAGGGCTTTTTTTTATAGATCTTGAAGGGATGCTGCAAGCCCCTGGCACCCCTCATGATATAACATTGGGAGGAGACTTTAATCTATTGATGGACTCAGTCCTTGATCATAGTGAAGCAAAAGTGTGTAAGCCCCCTAGAGCAACAGTGTTGCTTCACAGGATGTGTAAAAATCTTGGTCTTACAGATATTTGGAGACTTTTGAACCCATCTGGTAGGGACTATTAATTTTTTTCATCAGTCCATAAGATTTATTCTAGAATAGATTTTTATTTTATATCTAAGTCCCTCAATTCATCTGTTGTTGATTGCTCAATTGGAAACATTTTAGTGCCGAGGCAGAGCTGAAGTGCCGAATGTCGTCTGATGGCCTCAGAGAACTGACCCGATTGAAATACAGATATGAAACTATTTTGTTACGGAAGGTGGAGTTTTGGCTATTCAGGGCAAGACAGTCATATTTTGAGTCAGGGGACAAAGCAGGAAAACTTCTGGCTAGATATATATTAAGCAGAGAGAGTCTTTTTCTACCATTCCCTCAGTGAAATCTGCTGGTGGTGAAATTTTTACCTCAACCATTGATATTAATAATGCTTTTAAAGAATTCTGTCTTGATCTCTATAGTTCCACGTCTTTGTCTACTGATGAAGATATTAGAAACTTTGTGGAACCATTAGAACTCTCTAAACTGATGACTGAGCAAAAAAATTCTCTTGATTCTGAGATAACATTGGAGGAGCTTGGCGAGGTAATTAAGGCCTTGCCTACAGGCAAGGCTCCGGGGCCAGATGGTTTTGCCGCTGAATTTTTTAGATCTTATGCTACAGAATTAGCTCCACTTTTGCTAGAAGTTTATATGGAATCATTAAAGAATGGAAAGCTTCCGCCAACCATGACACAAGCCCGGATTAGTCTGATTCTTAAAAAGGACAAAGATCCAAGAGAGTGTAAGAGTTACTGTCCAATTTCCCTGATCCAGCTAGACGTAAAAATATTGTCAAAAATTGACAAAATTTACTAAACTGATTAAGTAAACGTATGACATCTCTTATACATATAGATCAGGTAAGTTTTATTCAGGGCCGCAGCTCTTCTGATAACATTAGATGTTTCATCAATATCACGTGGTTGGTGGCGAATGATCAGACTCCGGTCACTGCCATCTCACTTGACGCCGAAAAGGCGTTTAATATGGTAGAATGGGATTATCTTTTTAAGATTTTGGAAATATACGGGTTCGGGAATACTTTTATTGGATGGATTAAGTTACTTTATAGACACCCTGTAGCGGTGGTACAAACAAATGGATTAATTTCAGATTGTTTTACTCTGAATAGGGGCACCCGGCAGGGTTGCCCTCTTTCCCCATTATTGTTCTGTCTTGCCTTGGAACCATTAGCAGCTGCGATAAGAAGGGAAGATGATTTTCCAGGGGTGGTGGCGGGAGGTATGTCACATAAGCTTTTGCTTACGCAGATGATATTTTATTATTCGTCTCCGACCCCATTAGATCTATGCCCTGCCTCCATAGAATTATTAATTCCTTTTCTAATTTCTCAGGATACAGAGTCAATTGGTCTAAATCCAAAGCTTTGGCTTTTACAGCGTACTGCCCAGTAATGGCTTTCCGGCCAGGTGCCTTCCAGTGGCCAGTATTTGGGCATTTTATTCCCAGTAAATTTGTCTGATTTAGTTCGAGTTCATTTTGATCCCTTGATAAAAAGGTTTTCGAGCAATGTGGACAGGTGGGCTTCATTACATTTATCTACGATTGGGAAGATTAATGTTAATAAAATTAATTGTTTTCCAAAATTTAACTACCTGCAACAATCTCTCCCTGTAGATGTCCCCCTTTCTTATTTCAAGCAATTTGATAGCATAGTGAAGTCCTTCATTTGGAATGGTATGCGTCCTAGATTACATTTTAATAAGTTACATAGGCAGATTGACAAAGGTGGGCTAGGCCTACCCAAGATTTTGTTTTATTATTATGCATTCGGTCTCAGACATTTGGCTCATTGGTCACTTCCACCTGAGAGAGCCCCTCCCTGGTTTTGTATTGAATAGGAAGTTCTTGCCCCTATTTCGCCATTACAAAGCCTTTCTATCAAACTAATCGGAGAAGTTAAGTTACACTCCGTTATCTCGCATTTGCACTTGGTATGGACAAAGGTGTCCAGAGTGTTTAATTCGGACATGTATTTAAATGTTGCCTCAAGCATATGGCTGAACCCTAAATTATGTATTAATAAGTCTCCTTTCTGCTGGTCAGAGTGGATTGTGAAGGGGGTTACTACACTCTGTGACCTATATGAGAGTGGAGTGTTGAGATCTTTTGAAAATTTGGTTCAATATTTTGGGATTCCCAGATCTCAGTTCTATAGGTATTTACAGCTGCGCCACCTGCTCTGTATTGTATTTGGGAGTAGCATACACCCCCCTAAAGCAGCAGATACCCTGGGAGAGGTGATTACTGGTTTTGGAAAAGGTCATGAGGCATCAGTGTATTACTCCCTGCTAATTCAGAGTCTGGGGGACAGAGCTTTAACTTCTATCAAGAGATTATGGGAGTTAGATTTAAACTTGGTATTGGATGAAGGAGTTTGGGCTAGGATTCTATAAAGTGTCAAGTCTGTATCTAGAGATGCAAGGGTTCGGCTTATGCAATTCAAGATTTTACATAGATTCTATTGGACCCCCTCTAGATTGTATAGGCTTGGTCTTAAAGACACACCCACCTGCTGGCTATGCCAATCAGAAGATGGAAACACAACCCATGTTTTTTGGGGGTGTGTTAAGATCCAAGAATTTTGGTTGAAGGTTCAAAGTTTTAAAGTGTATTGGGAGTTAAATGTTGATTCTGTGTATCTATGTTTTGCTTTTCTGTGTTCGATGTAGGAATCAATAAAAATGTTAATCATAAAAATAACTGTTGCTTTAGGAACTCATCAAAATCATATAATGTCCTGTAAGACTGTCAAAGACCAAAGCTTGATCAAGTACTGTAGGTCTAGTTTTACACAGCATGTTTTCTATCTGTGTCAAAGCCTGTCTTACCGTCTTATTTTTGGTTACAGAGGCACTCTCAAAGCCCACTGGGAACCACCTAACCTCACAGACCACTGCTGCTTCCTGCCATTTCAGCAGTACTGTGTCTACAAGTCACAGATCAATCCCCTCCTCTCACACTCTGCTGACCAGTGCGACTCCAACATGGACCCCGACCCGAGAGACTCCACAAAGAACACCAAGCAAAACCTCAGCGACAAACGAGACCAGGGTTAATATCTCTCAGGTGACCATGAAACATGCAGAAGAGTCTGTAGATCATTCTATGCCAGTGAATGTCCATGACGTCATGTCCCTTGCATCAACTCTCCTCCAAAGAGTTGCAGACAGTGTCACTGCAGAACCTGAACCCAAACCAGAAGATAGTGAAGTTCAGAAAGAGGATGAACCAAAACAATCTCAGGCAGCTCAATTGGTTGAATCTAAAACTTATGAATCTACATTAATAAGTGTGTCAACTGACCAACCAAGTAGCCTCTCCCAAACTCCAGAGACAGAGACCTGGGCTGGTTCATTCACAGATCCTGCAGGAGTTTTAGAAGAAGGTAAGGATGAAGACACAGAAGTGTCTATGGAAATGTCTCGGATCTCACATGCACAGAGGGTTGCTTGGGAGGAAAATAAAACCGTTGCAGAAGATGAAATAGAAGATGCCTCTGAGAAGGAAGTAAGATCAGAGAACATTAATGAAAGTCACATATTCAAATATGGAGGTACAGAGAGTAATAATAATGCATTTACATCCAGCCAGGTCAGAAAAACAACAAATAACCAGGCTTCATCATTGCTAGAGCAAGGACCTTTATATTCTGTGGGTGGTTTAGGCTATATGGAAGAAATAAATGAAGATTTGATGAGGGCAGATGAACAGGACACTGCGAGTGATATCAGTGAAGAGATGATGGAGCTAATGAACAGTGAAACTGAGGCAGCGATTGACTCAATTATTGAGTGGGACAGGCAGGAAGAAGATGAGGGAGAGAATGAGAGGAAAGTCATGAGTCCTGACTCTGAGATGGAAGATGAGGGTGAAATGGGAATAGAGGAGAAGGGAATAGAGAACGAGATTATGGCTGAAAGTGAGCATGAAGAGACTGAGGTGATTGAGGCAGACATTGCTGCACAGGAGGAAAGCCTTCCTCATCCAAGAGGAGAAACTGTGGACCTTGATCATCATGAGAGTCTAGAAAGTACTGTACCACCAGCTGAACTCCATGATCAGACATTAAACAAAGACCGTTCTTTGCCTGAGGAGTATGAGAAAGAAGAAGAAAACCAAGGTGATGAAGATGACTCCCCAAACATCTCTGCCTCTTTGAGAACCGATCCTGGTGAGTGTGACAGCTACACTCAGGAGAACACACTCGCAGACACTCGTCCCTTGATTCGTTATAAGAGTGATGAGGAAACAGATATGAATCCACAAGCCTCACATGTTGGAGTCAGTGAGACCAGTGACAGTGAGGATGAGAAAGACAGAACTGACGGAGGCCAGTGGGGTGAGAACCCCTCAAAACGCTTCAACACCATGGAGGATCTCTCAGAAGAACCAGACATGGATGTCATTGGAGAGATGATGACAGAAGAGATTGTTCAGACAGAAGAAGCACTAGATAATAGAGAGTATATGATTCTTCATGGTGAACATGATGACTCTAGAAACCATGAAAGTTTGGTGGTGGATGAGGTGGAAAAAGAAAGTGCAAGGAATGAGCCCAAGGAAAACCATGAGGAAGAAAGAGATGACATTTTGAGAGATGATGGTCATGATCTCAAGGTTGATGAGCAAAATGAGAATCTACAACTGACTGAAGAGCAGCAAATTCATCACACCAAACAGGCCAACCAGGTTGATGAAACAGCCAATTTATATAATTGTAAAGAAAATGTCAACATGGAACCGTTTTCATGTTTTAACCATCCATCTTCATTCCCAGATATGTCATTCCCTGAAAAGTCCCAGCAAATACAGCCTGAAAGTCCCATTGACGTTTCATCAACTCTGACCATGATCCAAGACCCAGCTTTTACCAAAGAACCACCTATTGAAGAGGAAGATAACCAGAACATATCCATTCACACCAATGTGGATCTCATGGACAATCTCTCTTTGGAGCGTGAGATACATAGCCAGCTAGACATGCCCAACTCTGACTTTGAAGAGTGCATTAGCTCAGAAGATGAGTCTCCAAATGCCAGCCAGTGCTTTCAGAACCCAACCCTTTTAGAACCGTCTACTTTCAATGAACAAGCATTAACCTTGGGAGGTCAGTTTACTAATGATGGAGTCTCCAAGGCTGACAGTGATGAACCTGAAGAAGTGATTAGCAAGGACTTAATGGAGAAGAGTACTGAAGAACATAAAACTTCTCTGATTGATGATTGGGAGATTTCCAACATCTGGAGCACAAGCAAAAGCATGCCAACTGCAGAAGAGATCACTCACAGTAGTATGGATGGAAACACAGGCCAACTTTCTCCATGGCAGGAGACTGAGAATTTGGACAGCCCAAAACGAATGCTGAGTGAAGCCGAAAACATCTTTGGCATGACATTTTTTGAAGAGCATCTTGAAAGGGCAGTGGAGAGCTTTTCCAAAGAAGAATCAAGTATGATAGAAATCTTCAAAAGGAACAATCAAGAGGAGGAGGAATTCCAGTCTAAGGAAAAGGAAAGTGAGATTCGCAGCTTTTCTAGCTCTAATTTGAAGGAAGATTACTGGAGCGAAGGAAAAATGGAGATGGCAGCTGCGTATGCCCCGGCCAAAACTGAAAACTTTGCACATGATCCCATCCACTTAAACCAGAGCATGGTCTTTGGAGAGGAGTGGAGAGGTTTGGGGGTCATGTCAGCAGCTAATGGAAATACTAAAGAAGAGATGGTCATCCTCAAAGGCCAGTCACAGGATGAGAAGCTGCAATATAAGGATAAACAGACAGAGCAAAAGGAGATGGTCCAGTCTGATGACTCTGTTGATGATGGGGATTCCTGGTCCTCTGGTGATGAGTAACAGCTTTGCGAAAACAAAAGAGAAAAAATAAATATTAGCTCTGTCCAATTACATGTTTTGAGCAGTTAACACTAAACCAAAAACCTAGAAAAGTGTAGTAATACCATATAGATAGATAGATAGATAGATAGATGTACTATTAAAGGTAGAGTTCACCCAAAAATGAAATTCTAAAAATTATTTACTCACCCTAATGATGTTCAGAATCCATATTACTTTTTCTCTTCCATGAAACAGAAAAGGAGATGCTAGAAAAAATGTTAGGGACTGACAACAGGAACAATTCACTTTCTTTGTATGGAAAAAGAGCAGCATCAGGATTTTTCAAAAACATGTTTCATGCTTCCACAGAAGAACATCATTCAGTTTTGGAATGAGATGAGGATGACTAAATGATTACAGAATTTTCATTTTTGGGTGAAGCAACCCTTTAAGCCACAATGGAAATTTGCGGTGGAAAAAAGTGGCAAAGTCAAACACAAATCGCACCTTTATACATCCATTGAAATGAAGCTTGATAAGACATAGAGTGGAACGTGTTGTATAAAGGAATAGTTCTCTGGGCAGAGAGAAGAATTTATGATAAAAATGACTTAAATATTGATCTGTTTCTCACCCACACCTATCATATAATGTCTGAACACATGGATTTAACCACTGGAGTCTTATGGATTACTTATATGTAGGGTTGGGAATCGTAAGGAATTTTACGATTCCGGTTCCGATTCCTCTTAACGATTCCAGTTCCTTAATGTTTCCAGTAACGATTCCAGTAATACTCTTAGTACTTTAAAAAAATATATTTAGAAATGAGAAATGCAATTGTTATTGCATTTACTACCCTCTGCTGTCTGTTACCAAATAATGAGATCATTTCAGATTTGTACAAATCAGAAATAAATTGAATACAGTTCTTGTAAAAGGTATGTTTTCAGACTTTTTAGAGTCATAAATACAATCCAAAAATAGATCCTAACTATATTTTAAATAAATTTAAACCAACAAGAAATGTGATGGCATATTTCATTAATTCATTTATTATTTTATAAAATTCCACTTATTATAGCAAAACTTGTGTATCTTTAATTATACATTGTCATATGAACAGTCAGTAACTGCCCTGCTTGATTTAGTAGAGGCATAGGTCATCATTAAATAAACAGTTCAAGAGACAGTTTAGACTGTTTTATGTAGCCTAATGTTGTACTTCAGGCTTGTGAGACATCAACAGTTATTTAATTTCGAGTTCATAACCTGCACATCAGTATTAGATTACTTTTATACTGGAAGCGCTGTATGTTTCGTGCTGTAGATTCAAAAGAACCAGCTCAGAATGGTTCTTTTGGGATCGGACTATACCGGAAGCACCATATGTTCTGCGCTGTTGATTCAAAAGAAACGACTCCTTTGCATAATCATTTCGGGAATCGAACTGTACCGGAAGCGCATATGTTTCACGCTGTAAAAAGAGCCGGCTCAAGACTCGTTCGATTGGGAATTAAATACACTGGTAGAACTGTGTGTTTTTACGCTGTAGAGTCAGTAGGGGGCAGCGCTGCTGCAGAGATATGCTGCGGGAAACACTGTCAGAGTATTTCAGGACAGTGTTCCAGCCACATCGGCAGAAAATTGCATGCTGGAGAACCTTTAGCGGAACCGGAATTCATGAATATCATACAATTCCGGTATTTTTAAAGAATAGAACCGGTTCTCGGTTCCCAGCCATACTTATGTGCTCCTTTTATGTGTATTTTGGAGCTTCAATATGGTCGCACTCATTCACTTCCATTGTGAGGACCTACAGAGCTCAAATATTATTTTAAAAATCTTAATTTGCGTTCTGCAGAAGAAAGTCATACACATATGGGATGGCATGAGGGTGAGTATACCTTGAGAATTTTCATTTTTAGGGTGAACTATCCCTTTAATGTAATTCTCCTCAATAAAGTAACAGCATGGCATAATTTGCCAGCTGTCATGACAGCTGAAGAAGGCATTACGAAGAAGGCATTACGCTTGCAGTGGGCAGAAAGGATCTTAAGTAGTGCTTTTTAGAGATTTACTATGAAGATTCATGTCATGTTTGATGTTGGTTGTCCTAATCATACAAGCTTCCTGGTGAGAGAGAGAGAGAGAGAGAGAGAGGAAAAAAAAAAATCCAATTACTTTGTGCATTTTCACTGATATTATTAAAATGTATAAAAACAATATTAAATCAAACATACTTGGAAATTATTTTTAGAAAAGTAATAAAAAGGCGAACAGCTAATATTTTGAGCTGGCTGTTTCTTTTCATTTTTATTATTATTCTTTTAAATTATTATTATTATTTATGAAGTTCCACAATTGTGATCAATATAAAATCATGGGCACACATAACATCATTTCCCCAGTTTGCATAGCTTTGTGATGAATTTAAATCTAGGTTGAAAGCAGATTCTCAAGTTCTAGTTTTAATTTTCTAACCATTAAAGTGAATCAGAACTTCAGTTGAATTGTAAATGTGCTAATTATGACATTGATCACAGAGTTCAAAAGAGACTCGGGTTTGGAGCCCACACAATACTGTTCTCAGAGAAAGAGGCCACATGAGAAGGGAGAAAGAATAAGGAACAATGAATAATAGATGACATCACCTCATTTCCCTCTGTATGTCTGCTGGCCCTCTGGTGTAACTGATGGGGGGGGGGGGGGGGTTATGGGACAATGGCAGCTATATTGGACAAACACATCTGCATTTAAACCAACGCCATAAGAATAAAACACTTGATATGGAGGATAATGTATAGCATGACAGAAACTGGTGGCAGAACATCCTGTAATTTGATGTAACTGGAGAAAGAAATGAGGGGATAAATGAAAGGAGGAGAGGGGATTGTGAGTCAGGCGAAAGAAAGAAAGAAAGAGAGAGAAAAGTTTTTAAAAACTTTCTCATTTTCCAAACTGTTCTCCAACCTTCTTGATTCAGTGAAATAGCTAGTACAATGACCAACACACAAACACTCAAAAAAGTGTCAGGATTTACAGGGTCTTCTGAGAGCTAGAACAAAAGCGAGGCTGGCAGCAGCTGGGCCAGTCAGATGCTTCAACACCTGCTTCCTTTGGAAAAGGACACCACAGTCACTCCTGATGCAACAGCCTGTAACTTGATTTTATGAACAGCTCATTGAAGTGAAGATCTAATCCTCTTGAAATGGCAGAGGCTGTTATTTAAATCTGATCTCAAACAGCATGCTTAAGTGTGTGTCAGGGCTATTTGAGTGGAATGACCACAAATTCCCGAGACCACAGCTCTGAACAGCAGCCTATGACTAAACCTTAATAAGCCATACAACTGAGATTGAGTGTTGTTTAAGCTCTCTGTTGGATTTACCATCTGTCTCTATTATTGATTTAGATTTGCTATTGCTATTGATTAACAATGTCAGCGACAGAGTGACTGTGTGTCTTTAAAATGAGACAGAACAGGATGCAACATATTCATCCTTATCCTTTTCCCAACATTTAAATGCAAATGTGATTCTGCTAATTGTTGGTTCTTTAGCAATGTACTGTAATGACTGTTATTGATGACAGTCATCTAGGAATGGTGTCGAGCAAAATTGTTTGTCAAACACCTGTTCGGTGAAATAAGCTTTTTCTACCCCACGTCTTCAGAAGAGAAACAGCAATAACCAATTCGTATAAGTATTCAAAACAGAAAAAGATTGAAATCATAAACTGGTAGAATTCTGCATATCAAGAGCAAAAAACAAAACAAAAAAATGTAAACCAAATTGTCATACATCTGTGGAAATTTTTTAGAATGTAATAATTTGCCATTATATCAGTAGTTTTGCCATGCTAACTGAGAGCAAATTTACACTGTTCTTCACAGGTATACAGTATGCATCCAAATGTTTCTCTTTTAAAGACTAATTCTAATGGGGTCTGCTTAAGCAATAGGGTTGTTTTCTTTAATTCACACCCTCAGTCCACACCTAAGCTTTCAATGGACCGTTTATTAGGAGCACAAATTGTAGTCTTGTGGTCTGAATCAGTTAAATCAGCATAAATAATGCAATAAAAGATTTTGTTATTGCCAAATATTGCATAATTACTGTCAATCAATGTATAAACTGACATTTATATTGTCAAGAATGACAGAGGCATCTTCTCTAGGATTAAGTGTGTTAGGAAAACTAGGTTGACTCTGTCATTCATGCAAACCGTATGTGGGGACCTGTTACAAATAGAATTTAAATAGACACTGCAACTGACAAACTCAGCTGACAATGTGGTCAGATGAACAGAATGTCTGAACCTCAATGCCCCAAACCACCAAAAGACACACATGTATAGAACACACTCCTCTGGTTATCATGTCATGTCATTGGGCCTGATTCACTGTGATCTGTTGCTAAACTATTTGTGGTTAACAGCCATAGTTTATCTATAAGGGGAAACTCATTCTTACAGTAAATATTTGGATCAGGCTCTAAAAGACATGAAGCCTAAATTTACTTTCACAACTGTCTTTCTTTCTAAACTTGAGTTTAAATAAAGACCTGCATTTCTCATGAACAAGTGAATGAAATTATACAACTGAATTTGAGAGCAAATAAATAAATAAATAAAAAGAGTGAATTAAAATCATTTTTCAATTTCAGTAGGTACAAGCATCAGTGTTGATTTGCCTCTCTACGTTGCAGATGAAGCGACATGCTGACATCTAGTGGTCACACCTGAAAACAACTGTAAAGTGTGGACAAGATCTGATAATGTAATAAGAAAAAAAATGTAAGCACCGCTATTGCCATTGCAGGTTTCAGTGAAAGCCTTAATACAGAATTTCGTGATAAAATAAAGTTTCAAAAGAACACAATATTACATCTTGGGAGTTAAAACAACAATTTTCAGGTCAACTCCAATTTGCTATTGTGGCTTTATGATATGAAGTTATATCCTGTGAAATATTGTTATATACTATCCTGTTTGTGCTTTACGTATAAACGCATCAGCTAAATAAATATAAATGTAGGGATGACAGAAGATGAAAGAAGTCTCATAGGTGCACAAACAACAGGACGATCCACTGATTCATCATGCAGAACCTTCCAAAACAGACAGACTCACACTTCTGTGTAGGTCAACTTGTCTATTTAATATATAAAATACAATAAAACATACGCAAAAGGGGAGGGTCATAAAGGACAATGGATACTTTGGTACAATAACAAACACTCTTTTGTAAAAGCAGTATAGAATTTGTAATAACATATCAGTGCATACTTTGTTTATGAAAATATACACAAATTGTATATCATTCTCCGAAAACAACAGAATTTGTATTTTTTGTCTTTATTTGTATTTTTTTTTACAACAAAACTCAAAGCAGACTAGCCAAACACAATATATTAGCTATATTTTTTCTTTTTAATTTTTTTTCTTCAATTTCTATTCTAGTTTTGTGAGCTGTATACTCTTATTGAAATTACATCTCAGTTTATTTATAATATGACTCATTCTTTGCTTGTCTGACGCCCATGCATTGTGTCTGATCAGAATAAATTAAATGTGTGGATGTCCCACCTTATCTATGTGTAGATACTATTGTACAATTGACTAAAAATTGCAGCATTGAACTGGTCACTCTATCGAACCTGTTTTATCGCTTCCCTCAATTAGCAAGAAGTACTAATATTACTACAACTGTTTTGTTTTACTTAATAAACCGTGCAATATTAGTAACACCCCTTTGAAGAAAACAATGAAAAACCAACAAAACAAAAATGTAAATGAAAAATATATTTATATAATATTCATATATAATAAAATAAAATCAAATTAAAAATAAAATAAGCCTAACCTACACAAAAACCTCAGAAAATAAAAATCATCTCTCTAAATGTATCATTATTATTACCATCTGTGATGATAACCATAATGGTAACAATAATCATCATAACAGTAAGAATAAAAACAGACAATAAAACGGTCACCAGCACAAATTAACAAGAGAAAAAGTATGTGAGAATCTCTAGACATCATACAAAGGGAATACGAGGGCCAAAGTGAACTATTCACTGGACGATTGTCTTTTCTTTGATTACTCCTAATGTTATCAAGAGGTCCTTGTGAGAGCTTTTCGAACGTCGTCTTATTTTTAAATCAACCTCGCACTGGCCTGACACACCAGTTACTGTAGATAATCCACGGGCTCAGGCGCATTGCTTTACAGCGCACAGCCTTGAGTATAAGGCTAATGTACATAGAAATCAATGCATTTGTTCAAAGCTCAGGACACAACAGTCTTTTAGTCAACAGGTGCTCCGCCCAGTAGCTCTACAACCTAAGCCAAGGGATGTGGATACGATTTCTGGATTATTATGCAGTTCTGTGATGTGTAGATTCCAGATCTGAACCGAATGAAACGTTCGAGTACAACCACGACATGCGGACGCTCTCACTTCAACTCTTACTCTCTCACTGCCTTCCATGTGGTACTGCATCCATTGTGTGTGTATGTGTGTGTGGAATCTGGATTAACATCGGTAAATCACCTGTTGAGGTGAAATGAAATGGCTTCTGTCTTCCTCTGTGAGCGAGGGAGTGGAAAGAGGGAGAGAAAGTGAGAAAGATACTGGAGGATTGAAGGAGAGGAGGGCACGTGAGGTAGAGAAGCCAGTGACAGAAAGGTTTGTCTAATTACAGCTGAATGCAATTCTAAAATGCTTAAACGTCATAAATTTGGGGGGATAAGAGGAATACAATACATCTGAAATATTTTGAACCCCATTCCCTTCTGCACTATGACTAACCACTAGGCCGAAATTTTCAGAATCGTTACAGAAACATCCTTCATTTTTATCACTTAGAGAATACACTAATGCACAGAAAACAATTTGTGTACATAATTGTCACATTTGCAACACGTGTAAAGCCTAATCTAGATTTCAGTACAACGTCTTTTCTTTTTTTTTTCTACAAAACGTGACATTTTTCTTTTATTACTGTTTACTGTTCAACATGTGAGTGCAATTATAAGCCATGATCTCACAAAACATGAAACATCCTTCCCTGAATGCTATTAAACATCTTGTACACAGGAAGGTTGTGTTTCACTGCAAGCTCTCAGCGAATCTCTCTAGGTTAGAAGGGTACAAGTGAACTGGACTGATCGAGTGAATGAACCCGTAAGGATGGAGCAGTCCTGAAATTCCTCTCGGGAAAGATTGTGTGTGGGTTTCAAGGTGTGTGAGTGGACGAGGGGGAAAGCTTTAAAGTGCGCGTTTATCAGAACAAATATTACAGAAAAGAGTCACGCTCAAAACAGTCAAATCCTCCATCTGCCTCTCCACCTTGCTGACTTACTACACGGTACAGTTTATTTACAGGCAGAGATTGACAAGACGGTTCCACTGAGATTACAGGGCTGCTTCAGAAAGACCCAGCAGAATATATGTGAACATACACCGCTATGTACAATCTCAACGCCTCTACACTCTTCTCACACACACACACACACACACACACACACACACAGCGCTACAACAACTCCACAGCCAAACTCAAAGCTCTTTCCCAGCCACTCTAGAACTGTGCTGTGGCTCTAGAACGCTCCAGGTTCTACAATTCTACAAACATTTCTCGTTAGAACTCTCGAATTCTGTTCTAAAGTCCTTCCTTTCTGCCGGACTGTGACTGACATCAACTTTTTGTTATACAAGAACCTTTAATGAAACACTGAGAGAAACGTTGTATATACATGATCTCAACGTCTAAAAACACATCACCCTGAGTTCACAACAACTCAGGCTTTTTCTATTTTTTATTTTTTTGTCCTTATACTGGAACCTTAAAACAATAATTAAGCATTCTTGTCCCGTAAATTAAACTAAATAATCTCTGATTTATGCAGCCAGGCAAACAAATAATAAATACAGCATAATGTGCCTGACGACGGCTTTCGTAAACCAACAGCATTGAAAGATAATTCAGCCACACACACTCAATAACACAATGCAGGCTGATACAAACACATCTGTGTGTTTCCTGAAGGACTGGATCTCATTAGTACAGATAGCGCTACATTTCCATCAATGACACCACATTTACTGTCCACGCATACGCACCGGTGTGCAGAAAATTGAGGATGCGGAGCGGCATTCACGCCTCAAACTCAGCTCCGCTGTTAGACACACACACACTCGCAAGTATGTTAGCGAGGGGACTGGTGTGAAATACAATATAAAGATGGAAAATAAACAATGAGAAGAATATGATCGTTTTTTGGCTGAGTCGTGTTTAGCTATTGAACAAATGAGCACCTTCGTCTCACAGCACACACAAACACACATTATGCTTAGTTTTTGCACAGTTAGAAATATATAAAGATAAAGATCCTAATATAACGTCGTTACAAAATAACAGGGAGACTCTAAAAGGCAGCTGCTCAAGCAGAGAAATGAAAAACAAAGCATAAAGAAGAGGAAGAGAGAGAGTCAATCAAGAAGATAAATGGCAAATGCAATCACTCATACAAAAGCAATGTTAAAGAAAACCAGAGACTGACAGGCTTGTCTGCACAACATAACAAACAGTTGTTATTTTAACAGAGCAATGCCCCAGAACTCTGATCACAGAGGAAACCATTGTATGTCGAGTGAGGCGGGTGTACAGTAAGGCCAGTAAAAGTTGATCTGAAATCCCAGTCGGCCTCTCTGCTCCACAATTCTGGACTGAGCAGGAGTAGAAGATCAGAGTCACGACCGAACACCCTCCTGCCTGGATTTTCTCTTCAGTCTCATGTACATAAACACGTTAACACCTGAATTGGCAACTGTGTGTGAGGATCTATTGTGTGTGTGTGTGTGTGAGCATATATGCATATTTTATATAAATACAAACACCTGTAAATACAAGTGTGTCTGAGAGTGAGACAGTAAGAAAGACAAGAAGAGAGAGAGAGACAGAGAGAAGGACAGGCGCATGCATGCATGTGTCTAAGTGCGGACTGAGATTTGCTGCTGAAAGCAGGTGCCACTAGGGGTGTGTTTGTGTTTTGGGGTGTGTGTATGTGTGCGTGAGATAGAGAAGTAGCTCTCTCGGTCTCCTTCAGTGTTTATGTGACCCAGGTGTCCAGTCTCATGCGTTTGACATTGGCGGACTCCTGCTGCTCAGATTGGGCCTGCTGATCCCCAGAAGCTCGAAGGAGACCCAGGCCGCCCAAGTTGAAGTCAGGAGGGCGTGGTTGCCCGCCGTCGTCCCGATCACTTCCCTCGTAAGAGCTGCCGTTGCTGCTGATGCTGTCAACTGGAGAGCGGCCAGTGGGCTCCAAACGCAGCGTTCCTGGATACTGGCTCACAGTAAGGCCACCTACTGCTCCAGCGGTGGAACTGGGCGTACTGCGATCCCGGTTGGGAGACACCGGCTCAGATTTGATGCTGACATTAGGGTTAGTGTTAACCGTCAGAGTGGCTCCATGAGGAATTGTTCCCACTGGCCTAAAGCAGAGAGAAAGAGAGAGAGAGAGAGAGAGAGAGAGAGAGAGAGAGAGAGAGAGAGACAATTAACACCATATACTACATCACTATTAATGAGATGGCACCTGATTTGTTATAAAAATATTCAATTAAAAACAAGACAAACATACGCGAAAATGAAAAGTGCTACCCACTGCTTTACTGTTTTTTTCACTACCTTTATACAGCCAAATTTCAGAACAGACATAAATAATTAAATAGCACAACAAACCAGCTATAAATTCACAGAAGGCAGACAATAAAAGTTATCAATGTCATGTCACTCTTGTTCTCTTAGCCATGCAGTCACAACCTGGCCAGTCT
Organism: Myxocyprinus asiaticus; assembly: GCF_019703515.2. Classification (NCBI taxonomy): domain Eukaryota; kingdom Metazoa; phylum Chordata; class Actinopteri; order Cypriniformes; family Catostomidae; genus Myxocyprinus; species Myxocyprinus asiaticus. The sequence continues at coordinate 20,803,155 of NC_059358.1, read as the reverse complement.
CCTTTCACAACATGCCACATACCCTCAGCTGCAATGCGTGTGTGTGTGTGTGTGTGTGTGTGTGCTTGCGTTTAGACAGAAGAAATATTTCTGTATTCATTAGTGTATTATTTATGCTGGGATTAGTCAAGACTATTCCAGTGATTTTTGAGAAAGAAAGAGGGAAAGGAAAAGGACATGAAAGGAAAAAAAGACAGGAAAATGTAACAGTAACAGGAAAGACAGAGAGAAAGACAGGAAAATCAAAAGGAAAGGAAAAAAGAGAGACAGCAAAAGGAAAAGAAACGAAAGAGACAGAAAAATGAAACAGTTGAGAAAAACAGATACGGAAGGGAAGGAAAAGCGAGGAAAGAGGAAAAACAAACTGATAGGAAAAGGAAAGAGACATAAAAAGAAAAGAAAGAAAAAAAGACAGAAAAAGAAAACAGATGAGAAAACCAGGCGAAGGTAAGGAAAAAGAGACAGGAAAAAGAGAGAGACAAGAAAAGTAAATTAAAGGAAAAAGGAAAGTGAAAATAGAGGGAAAGAGGGAGAAGGGAAAAGGAAGAATTAAAAAATAAAGGCAATGAAAGAAAAAAGGGGAAAAATAAATCAAAGGAAAATGAAAATAAAAGCAAAAGAAAAGGACACGAATGGAAAGGAAGGGAATGGGAAAGAAGGGAACGGGGAAGAAAGGAAAGGAACGGGAAGGAAAGGAAAGGAAAGGAACAGGAAGGAAAGGAAAGAAAGGGAACGGGAAGGAACAGGAAGGAAAGGAAAGGAACGGGAATGGAACATGAAAGGAATGGTAGTAGGACAGTGAGAGAAAGAGTGGGTATTAAAACATGGAGAGTTTGGTCTTTTGGACTTGTACAGGTTGATTGATGGTGGTGCAAGTGCTGTTTCAGTATGTTCTAATGCAAAACAGAAAGGCCAACTCAGCAAACCACTGACAAAGACAAAGCCCAGCTTCTTACAGCCAACAGCCAGAGTCAGATAGAGAGAGCTAGGGAGAAAAAAAAGAGAGAGACAAAGACAGAGGAAGAGAAGGAACGAGCAGGAGAGTTAACGCCATTAGCGCATATATAAAAAAGGCAGCAAGACATGAGACAAACAGAGAGAGAGAGAGAGAGAGAGAGAGAGAGAGAGAGAGAGAGATAAAGCCAGATACAGTACCAGCTGATCCCTTCCTCCCTGCCCAAGAGTAAGCTGCCCTGAGAGGTCACACTGCAGAGAGAGAGAGACAGGCGAAACCCACTCTAGCATCTACAGTAATCATCGTCATGTCACAAACAAACGCACATACAGTAAATGACAGCATCAACTCATCTAAGTGAGATGGACAAATGACTAAGGACAGTTAACATGGGCTCTTCAGCAGAGGTAAGCAGGAGGGGCTGTTTGAAGCATTAGTAAGAACAGAATCTTCAGTACAGAAACTCCACTGAAGATACATAAAACATTTGGACACCTAAACCACACTTAAAAAATGCTTTGTTTAACAAATATCAAACCAAGTGGCATTCATTTTACATAAAAATAGCACACCTTTCAAGCAAAACATTTCACAAAGGTTTGTTAGGATTCAAATAAAAAAAGAAAACTAGAAAAACTATCTGGACACATTTTTGGTTGTCAAATGATAGTAGAACTTGTCCATAGTTAAAGGAATAGTTCACCCAAAAAACGTGAATTCTGTCATCATTTTCTCAACCTCATGTTGTTCCAAACCCATATGACTTTGTCTCCAATAAAACACTTAAAGTGAATTTCTGATGAATATCCAGCCCACTCTTTTCCATAAAAGTAAAATGAATGAGGCCTGTCAAGCTCCAAAAAAAAAAAAAAAAAAAAAAAAAAAAAGCACCATAAAGGTATCATAAAAGTAATTCAAACAATTACAAAAAAATGCATTTCGTATTCCACAGAAGAAAATATGAGTTTTAAACAATGTGATGATAATGACAGCATATTGATTTTTGGGTGAGCTGTTCCTTTAATGTGATGAATTAAATCTGTGGTTACTCTCTTAGGGCACCTGTTTGACCTTGAAGGAAAATGACTTCACACCATTCAAAAAGCACCTTGAGAACAGTTGGATAAAGGTAACTGCATAAAAGAAAAATGAAGTTAATTCTAGCTTCATTTGTGTGCAGATGTCACTTGATTTGGCATTTTGTCTTCTAATATAATGACATTCAGACATTGTTTTAGTGTGACTTAAGTGTCCAAATTCATCCAAATATTTTGGGGCTACCGTAAAGTATATGCAATAATCTATGTTCCCTTTAGAGAGAATGCTTACTTTCAATACTAAAATAAATATCCCACTCGCATGCATAGCAGAAAGAGTGAATCTTCACACTGTCTACAGCACCCAGACCAGTCAAAAATGGTCTGACCGCTGTGGCACTCCACAAGGGGAAATGATTTGATGACATGAGAACAGAAGACAGGGTGGCGGAGCAGCGGGAGCTCTCTCTGCTCCATTAGCATTTATATTAGAACAGGGAGTCAGGGCCACAGTGGGACATAATGACAGGTTCCTCAGGCATAATGAGAGAGAAATTCATTTCACTGTATATTTGTAGAGAACACAGCAGCTGCTTCCAAGGGAGAGGGAAGTTCTGATAAAGTGTATGTGATATGAGGTTACTGCATTACTGACCAATCAAATCAGCTCAGTGACATGAAACATGAAAATACTGTCTCGGTCCTGCTACATCTAATATATTTACCTTCATATTTTCTTATTTAAACAGAAAGGAAAGTTTTAAAAATGGGGTGATATTAAAATTACGCTTCTGCCCCCTTGAGGTCTATGATAGAAATTACAGTTTTATTGATGGAGACGGCAAGATTGAGTTATAGGGGGAAAAGTAGTTTAGGTATATAAAACTGTTATGTATTAGCTAGGGAGAGAAAAGCTATATTGTCCAAGACAATTTCATCAGTAAATCTGATGAGTATAAAAACATTTATGTTCTTCATAACCAACTTTTGTACCAAAGTGACTTGCAATAAAGTCCAAATTTAACATTGATGATATTTAACAGGACAAGCATCTAAAAATAAAACATGCTATGCTTCAAATGCCAGCAAAAAACAAATTGCTAAAAAATTCCAATTTCTAATATGTGGAACTTCTAACCATATCAATACTAAATTATTACATTGTGTATCGAAAAGATACAGTGGTCCCAAAAAGTATTTGGACACTTAACTTAAAAATGTATAATTTAAATGCATTAACTATCAGAATATCAAATCAAGTGGCATCTGCAAACAAATTTTGCAATTACTTTTAACCAACTGATCTCAAGGTGATTTTTAGTAAATGTATCAGTTCCCCTCAAGTTCACACAGGTGATCTAGCAGAGTAACCACAGATGTAGTTCATCACATTAAAGGGATAGTTCACCCAAAAATTTAACTTCTCTCATCATTTATTCACCCTCATGCCATCCCAGATGTGTAGGACTTTCTTTCATCTGCTAAATGCAAAGTTATTTAAAAGAATATCTCAGCTCTGTACAATGCACCTGAATGGTGACCACAACTTGAAGCTCCAAAAAACACAAAGGCAGCATAAAAGTAATCCGTATGACTCCAGGTTTATCCGTGTGAAAACAGACCAAAATATAACTTTTTTTCTTATAAAACTTGACAACAGAATTCTCCTTGGCGATTATGATTTTAAACTCGATTACATTTCCTAGAACCATCTAGCTCTCGGTGCATGCGTCAAGCACTAGGAAGTTTAATTGAGCTTGAAATCATGGCCGTGCCTAAAGACTGCGATGGCAAGATGTACAGATGTACATTTTGGTCTGTTCTCACCCAAAATTAAGTAGATCGCTTCACAAATCATGGATTAAACCTATGGAGTTTTATGGATTACTTTTATGCTGCCTTTATGTGCTTTGTGGAGCTTAACATTTTTAGTCACCATTCACTTGCATTGTATGGAACTACATAGCTGAGACATTCTTTTAAAAATCTTCTTTTGTGTTCTACAGAAGAAAGAAAGTCATACACATCTGGGATGGCATGAGGGTGAGTAAATGATGAGAGAATTTTCATTTTTGGGTGAACTATCCCTTTAACTATGGATATATTCCACAAAGTTTGAAAGTGTCCAAATACATCATCATTTTATTTAATAAGCTATTTAATCATTTTGAACAGTAAATCTATTGTATTATATTGTATATTGTAATACCTCCTTTTTGTGAACTTTTGCTTCAAAAGTGTGCTTGTGCTATCCGTCTTGTCACTTTGTTTGCTTGTGTTCAAATACTTTTTGGGGCCACTGTATAATAAAAATAAATCACAAGGCTTGAAAGTGTCAGAAAACATAATATAGTGACTTTTAGGCCTTGACCTACTGCTGTGAAAAACAGCCTGGTATTTATAACTTGTAATGCTAGAGGAGGTTCTGATCAGGCTGGTGTGATGAACACGTGGCCAAGCAGCAGGTTACAAACGGACAGACGAATGAACCCCAGAGAGTCCTGACCCACTTGGGAGGACATGTTGGAGATGTCTGTCCTACTTTCAAATTCCAATCTCCAATCTTAGTTATCTTGGCACTAATGTGCTATATTCATTAGAAAACATCAAAAGTTCCCCCTAAATCTGTTTATGTCGACCACAGGACACTGGACAATACACAATGAACACTTAAAATATAAAAAGAGAAATCACGCACTGATGCTAAATTTGGAATGAACAAAAAGGGAATCTGCTGATGAGATGGTCATCTAAGAGACGAAAGCGCACACACTTCCGTGCTAACATTCTTCAGCACGGTTCGAGGTGGTAACTATGATAACTAGGCCATGGCAGGTGACAGACAGGACAGCAGCGCATAGGCTGACACAGAGCACCCACAGAATATGACTGGCTAACATACTGTACGCTCTTTTCCAAAACCTAGTTAGCAGCCTCACTGCTTACTACCTACATAGGCTGCATCCTAAGCATCATGGAACCTTATTAGTGAACAACATGGAACACTCTACATAGGCAGCAACTCATACATGGAACAAAGGGATTATTCACCCCAAAAAGAAAATTCTGTCATTATTTACTCACCCTCTTGTCATCCCAAAGACTTTCTTAATTCTGTGGAACACAAAAGAAGTTAGGCAGAATTCTAGCCTCATTCACCATCCAAAAGGTGTCTTAAAGTGAATGGTGACTGAGACTAACATTCTCCCTAACTTCTCCTTTTGTGTTCCACGGAGCAAAGAATATCATGCTGGTTTGGAACAATATGAGGGTAGGTAAATGATCACAGAAATGTAATTTCTGAGTGAATTTTTTTATTAAAATGTTGCTGCCATAGGCATTATACTTGGTTTTGGAACAGAGCAACTGAGCCCACAGATTGTGATTGGCTGACACAGAGTGCCCATAGGGCCCCATTCACCTGAGATTAGCAGCCAGACCAGAGATGCAGTGAGTCATCTCTCCATTCTGTCTGTCTGAGCCCCACATGCTGTAAACAAATTAGAAAGAGCACAAATACACAGCAGGTTAGACCTGCTCCACACATCATCTAATTTGTACTCAGAATTAAAAGAAGACACCCCCCCCCAATCCTTACTGTCATGCTAATGAGAGCATAGCACAGTGCTAACAGGTATTACATCCAGACTAGAACACCTCAATGTTCGCCCCCCATGGGAAGCAGAGGGGAGGAGGGGGAAAAGGTAGAGAGAGAAAGAGAAAGAGGAGAGAGGAAAACATGTGTGCGTGGCAGAGAGAGCGTTATATAGGTCAATCTCTGAGGGAGAATACGCAGGCGCTAGATTTTGCGCTACACAACCTGATCGTTAGCCTCTGTTGTTATTATATCTGTTCGAAATCTTTGTTTAAAATTTTTCAAAATCTTAAAACCTATTTCCAAGTTAATATGGATTTGAATCCCAAATTTTCTATGTGGTTTCGGACTTTTGAATCTCACTGTACTGTATATGTCATGCTAATAATGTAGTGTAGCATAGAGCTGCCCTTGACCTAAGCCTGGGGCTACTGAACATATTAATGTGATGTATGAATAAAAGAGGTAGTGCTGGCATTTAGCTGCTCTTCCCTGAACATCAAATTAAAAGCCTGGCCATTAAAATCTCTACATTCAGGACATCTAGATGCCTCCGCTTGGAGTCAGAGAGCAGTAGCAAAGCACTTAATGCAGAGAGGCACAAAGTGCAACGAGATTATAAGGGTGTTGCAAAGAGGTTGTCTAGTGAGTGTAAAATTGCAGATTAAAATATTATAATTCGTTAAGCGTTTAATATCCTAGGGCCTTGAGTCTTAGCGGCTGCAGCTCCCCAGGAATCAAAATTGGAATTTTATGGCTTTAAGTCCCTGTCTATTAGCTTTGAACCCATCTATATTTTGGTATGCTCCAAAAAACTCCAAAAATAATCTTTAGCAGATATACACATTCAAAATGTACAGCCTTTCTTTTCCTGGGGTCTTCAAAACCTAGTGAACTTCCTACCTAGATAGCATTTTTTGGACGCAGACATGCCTATGATGCCCATAAATGCTGTCTAGGAAGGTACCTAACAGTGGCTGTACTACTTCTGGAAGTGCTTTCATACACCTTTTTCCTGAACGCGTAAATGTTCTATAGTTTATAACGACGTCTGTGTGGTGAGCAGGGTGGGGCCGAGCGGTTTCTGCGCAGAGCGAGTCTGGGAATTTAAGTGGTGAATGAGTTCCACCTGTGTGCCACACCGGTCTCGAGTTCCAGTGAGAGGTGGTGGGAGTATTTGAGGAGAGGAGAGAGCAGCAGAGGGGGAGAGAGAGATGCTTGAGCGATGACTTTGTGTGTGACGTTATGTTGAACATGTCTGCTGAAAAGCAGCATGTGCGTTAAATGTTACAGCTGAAAAGCCTTGCTGAGTGACACTGAAAAGTGTATGTACAATAAATGTCTACGTGTTGTGTCAAGCCTGTCCCAGCTTCCTCCTTGCCCATCCTTTACCCGTTACATTGGTGCCGAAACCCGAGAAGGAGGAGGGATGCCCTTTCGTGGAGTCCTCGCCGTTGCCGTCCGCCAAGGGAAGAGCTGAGGCTGTCTGCCGGTGGACAAAGGAGTTGCTGCTGGCCACCGGGAGTCGGAGGAACCGTTGCCATCTGCCAGAAAGGCGAGGAGCCATTCCGTCCACCAGGGGTCAGAGGTCTTGCTGCCATCCTCCCGGGGAGGAGCGGCTGTCGTCCGCCAGAGGGTGGAGGAGTGGCTGAGGACTAGACGATGGCATGTCCGGGGCCGGCGAGCCCTTCTTTCTCTCCTCTCTCTGCCTACCTCCCCCCCCCCCCCCCATGTTCCCACTCCCAGGCATGTGCGGGTCGGACCAGGAGACCATACTGATGCACCAACGCTCCCTCCCTAGAAATAGTGGAGTAGGTCACAGGCTGGAGAATTCTCCGACCTGGGTTTGCGGCGAGCAGGGCGGGGCCGAGCGGCATCTGGGCAGAGTGAGGCCGGGAAGATAAGTGGTGAAGGAGTTCCACCTGTGTGCCACACCGGTCTTGCATTCCAGTGAGGGGCAGTGGGAGTATTTGAGGAGAGGAGACAGCAGCAGACGGGGAGGGAGAGAGACACATGAGCAATGTCTTTGTGTGTGACGTTATGTTGAACGTGTCTGCTGAAAGGTTTTACTGTGTGACACTGAAAATTTTATGTACAATAAATGTCTACATGTTGTGTCAAGCCGGTCCCAGCTTCCTCCTTTGCCATCCTTGAATCCTTTACAGTCTGTTTCCAATTTCCGGTCTCCAGTGTCTTCACTCGCATCGGTGCATGTTCTTGGTGGAAAATGTGATTCATTTATTACATTTGTAAACATAAAAAAAAGCATGTGGCTCCATAGTTCCGATGCTTAAGAGTCACATTTTTTAACAGTCCCTCAACTGAGTGGGTGGATGACATGAAGCGATAGACCAAGGTTGGTCATGTTGTTATCATTAAAGGGATAGTTCACCCAAAAATTAAAATTCTCTCATCATTTACTCGCCCTCATGCCCTCCCAGATGTGTATGACTTTTTTTCTTCAGTAGAACACAAAAGATTTTTTTGAAAAATACTACAGCTCTGTAGGTCCATACAATACAAGTGAATGGTGATCAGACCTTTGTTATGTCCAAAAATCACATAAAGGAAACATAAACGTAATCTATATGACTCTAGTGTTTAAATCCATATCTTCAGAAGCAATATAAAAGGTGTGGATGAGAAACAGAACAATATTTAAGTCCTTTTTTACTCTAAATCTCCACTTTAACTTTCAATTTGAGAACAACATGTGACTTTCAGATGTAAAAGTGAAAGTGGAGATTTAAAGTAAACAAAAAGGCCTTATATTTTGATCTGTTTCTCACCCACACCTATTATATTGCTTCTGAAGATATGGATTTAACCTCTGGAGTCTTACGGATTACTTCTCTGTTTCCTTCATGTAATTTTTGGAGCTACAAAGGTCTGATCACCATTCACTTGATTGTATGGACCTACAGAGCTGAGATATTCATCTAAAAATCTTAGTTTGTGTTCTCCTGAAAAAAGAAAATACACATCTGGGATGGCATGAGGGTGAGTAAATGATGAGAGAATTTTCATTTTTGGGTGAACTATTCCTTTGATTACTTATTCCTAACTACTTTGACTTGTTGTGACAGCCAACACCTGCACAAGTTAAGCCTGAAATACATTTTTACTCCAACTAACACTAAAATGTTTGTTGTTTTCCATCTGGATCACTTGTTTTGTTAGTTTTTACATTGCTTCTCGAGACCAGAAACAGAAAACAGGCAATAAGTAAGTGTAAGTGTGGATAACTGGATGTTCTAGAATCTAAACTTTAGTTACATTTAGTTAATCTTAGAGTACATCAAGATTTGATATCAGATTTTCAAGGGGCTTCTATCATTGAAACAGAGATCTCTACAGTGTAGACAGAAACAGGAAGTAGATGTGGTGCTTGTGGGCTCACACTTTGGACATGTGGTTAGAGAAGAATCAGGTGCAGGGGTGAGTATGTGTGAGAGTAGGAGAGAGTTTGTAAAAAGCATAAAACGTACACAAGATTACTGAGGGAGGCCAGAGTTAGCTGCTGTGGTTGTTGCTGTTGCTGGGATACGGATGACTGCTGCTGTGGTTGCTGGGATACTGATGGTTGCTGTTGCCAAGTGGTCATGTTGCTTGGCAACAGTGCACCCGATGGCGTAAAGGCTTGGAGGGCTGTAAGATCTGCACTTGTTAGCTGGTACTCTGCATGAAAACAAAGAAGAATGTTTCATGCATTTTTATTCACTGAATTTTAAGAATTCCAAAAGCATGTTTTTCTATTCAAGGCCTCTGATTCTTATAGTTATGTAAATACATCCATATTCAAGTATTGTTTCCTTCATATTCAAAATAAATGACAGTGAAAATTCTAGCCCAAAAAGAAAGGGGAGGACTGGGGAATAATGACTACAGCTTAACGAGACATGAAGTAGTTTAAGAAAGACTGAAAAAAGAGCGAGGTGGAAAGAAATAAATGGACAATGACCTTCATTTAATTCAAAAGTAGGGATGCACCAGCACCACTTTCTCTTCCGATCCGATTCCGATACATGGAATCTCAGTATCAGCCGATGAGATACTGATCCCAATCTGATACAAGTGTTGTTGTTTTTTTCAAAATCAGATTAGAATATCTATACTTCACTCTGTAATACTAACTGGGGGTACTCTGTTATATGCAAAGAAACGCAAACCTTTAACTACACATTATTTCAAAATAAATGTGTAGTCTATTAAAAAACGTTATTGTTAACTAGTCTACTAAATAATGTAGCAGCAAAATTAACAGTAATTCAAGTAAAAATGTCTTCAGTAGAAAAGAAGCCAGTTTTCTTAGCACATTTTTTTTTATCACTTGTATCTGGCCTTTAAAGGATTCAGATCTCTTTTTTGCTCACTTTAGTTGTAAGATATCAGTCCATTTTTCATTCACACGCACCCAGTCAAATTAAATATTGTTATAATTTGTAAACAAATAATAATAATAAATTATTACTATTATTTTTATTGTTATTATTGAATTTTAGAATTTTAGAATACAATAGTAATATATTTCAGTTGTGCACTTTTAACTTTAAACCTATCTGGCTTTTATTTTGAAGGCCAGAACACTCCAGGAAGTCCTGTGAGTGTCTATTTTTGGGCTACCTTCTTATTCAAAATCTGGTGAAATGCTCCTTCGATGCCATTCTCAATGCATGTTATACGTGACCAGCGTTGCTCTGAGAGCTGAAAATATCCACGAGCGCATCACCGACCTGCGTGCCTTTGCATGTGTGTCAACAGAGCCACACCATTCACTAATGTGCAAGTGCCATTCATGCATATTATATATATACTTATTAAACACAGCCTTTTGCGATTCACAAAGCTATCACATGTCTTCAAGTGGCTTTGAATAAAATGGACGAGTAATATGGACTACCTTAATAGTTATTTTATGTCATTTTTTGAGCTTGACAGTGACAACCATGACTAACACAGTATCGGATTTGGAACGGGCTCATCAGACCGGTGCCCAGTCCGTCTAAAAATGTCAGTATTGGAGCCGATACCGATCCAGGTATCGGATCGGTGAATCACTATTCAAAAGCCATAACTGTAAGTTAGTGTGTTCTTTATATCTTTATAAAATTACATCTGATGTGTGCTAGCTTTTAAAATGACAAATGCCTCGGCTTCTGACTATAACGTCACTCTCACCTGTGTTGAAGGAGGTTGGCATGGAGAACGGAGTCAGGAGGCTTGGCGTTGCCACGGAAACAACTGGTGTGGTAAGAGGCTGGGTCACTTGAGAGGCGCCTAACCGTTGAGCATTCTGGAAAGTCAGCGAGAGAGAGAGATAAAGATGAGATGATTATGAAGCACATAAGTTGACTGTCCTGACAAGGGAACTTGACATCTCTGGAATGTTTGTACATTGTGTCACAACAAAATCTTCAAATTCCAGATGCTCCTGAAGATGAAACATTTCAACACTCAGGAGCATAGCTCAATCGCATAAATCAAAATCAACAATTATAAACTCTAAAATCTAAATAAACAATTTAATTGAAAACAAACAACACATCCCCAGATTGCCACTTTATACAAATACCCTTATTCTCTCTCTATAACCTCTTAACTGAGTGGAAAACATAAAATGTTATAAAACTCTTAATCATGCTTCACATACTAACACTTCACAACAAAACACACAGTTACAAAATTGGTAGTGTTTTTGCAGGGCAAACCAGTGTAAAACATTTGCATTTAAACCTCCTGAGTGTTTGAAGAGTCCTTCGTCTCTTCAATGGGATAGAGATGTTTTTAAAAGGTGAAGTGTGTAATTTCTGTGCCAATTGTGTCACCAAATGAAACTGAAAGAATAATGACTGTTTTCAAACAGGTTTCCCAAACACCCTGTTGTCTGCCATTGGTTGACCAACAGAAAGTTCCCACCCCAAACTCACGCCTTTTGTTAAAGGTATAGTTCACCCAAAAATTACAATTCCTACCCTCATTCCATCCCAGATATGCATGACTTTCTTTCTTCCACAGAACACAAATGAAGATAACCCATAAGACTCCAGTGGTTAAATCCATGTCTTCAGAAGCAATATGATAGGTGTGGGTGAGAAACCGATCAATATTTAAGTCCTTTTTGCTATCAATCTCCACCTCTGAACAGCCCCAACCAGTAGGTGGCGATATGCACGAAGAATGTGAATCACAAAAACAAAAGAAGAAGAATGTGACCGTGAAAGTTGAGATTTAAAGTAAAAAAAAAGTATATTTTTACCACACCTATCTTATCTCAAAGACACAGATATAACCACTGGATTCATATGGATTATTTTATGATGCCTTTGTGTACTTTTGGAGTTTTGGTCACCATTCACTTGCATTGTATGAACCTACAGAGCTGAGATATTTTACTAAAAATGTTTATGTTCATGTTCATGTTCTACAGAAGAAGGAAAGTCATACATATCTGGGATGGCATGAGGGTGAGTAAATAATGAGAGAATTTTCTTTTTTTGGGTGAACTATCCCTTTAAGCCAATTTTGCTATGTCAGCCTCGTCAGGATGCTCAAACAGCAATGTCTTAATAGTGCCACAAAGCCACAGTGTTACACTTTTAAGGATAATTAACCTATACATGGCTTACTTGTAGTTGTCTCTGCATTAAGCGGAGATAGGAGAAGTATTTAAACATTGAAAAAATGACACACTTTACACCTTTGAAGTTACTGCTACAGTAAGCTGACTGATTGATTATTCAACAGTAATTTGACATTGGTTTGCACTGCGCATGCATACACACACAGGTCCAGATGCTGAGATGGGTGAAACATCACCCCCCAAACCTATATGCGCATTCACTACACTTAATCACTGGACAACAATCATTAGAGAAAAGGACAGAAGAAGTGAGAAGATAAACTGATCTCTGGAGTGAGGACTTCTGCTCCGCTGCTCTGTGTATTTGATCCAGTGTGTCTGACTCATAGGAGATCAACCCACGCATATGTGCATTTCGCCTTGAGAGTGTGTGTGTCTGTGTTTTTGTTTCCTTGAGTGTATGCATTCATTTCCTGCACACAACAATCAGGCAGTCAGCCTGCAATGCCTCTGAATAAACAGCACGCCTTTAACTCCAATTCACTGACCACCAATTATTTCCTATATCAAAACCACAGTGTTCTGTACTTCAATACAATAAAAATTATCTTTTTTTTTTAAACCACAATCAATATAGTTTGGTCAATTAAACTGTAGTGTGTATACAATGGCATCTGAATCAGATATGTATATGTGATACCACATATGGTTTCACAAAATTAGTTGATTAGTTTCACAGATTGGAGATGTTGAGGCTCTGCTGTGTTGCGATGTGTAAATAAAAATCAAGCAAAAAAATGCACTTCCAGCAAAAAACAATGTGACATGTTCACAGCACAGCATCCATTAAACATTCACCAAACATTCGCCAAATGTTGTGAAATTGTTCACAGCACAACAGTCAAAAGAACTGAGCTGTATTCACCTCACTCACCAACTCCAGCTCCTCATCTGTCTGCAAGGCCAGAAATAAATAGGAACAAAAATTACAACTCTAATGCATACATGTTTGTTTTTCTATCGTGGTGGGGACCTTTCATTGAGATCAATACAGTGCCGTAGTCACCTTTGTGCCAGGGTGTATAAATGCCACCCAATATGTCAGCTTGCACACCCAAATGAACTAACTTTTTGATGCTTTAGTAAAATATTATATTAAATAATATTAAAATAAATATTATTTTGTAGGGGTGTTCAAATGCATTGATATGATGCTGCAACTTCAGTGCATCGACTACGGAATCTAATAATCGATTGTAATGATTATAAAAATTCAAAATGTGCTACAGAGCCCGTCTCCAATTACATGCGTGCATTCACAACAGGAGCATAGCACGAGACTAAGGAGAAAGTTTATGCTACAGAGTTCGAATTTCTGCATCATCATTCATAATTAATAGCACCCATATGAGCAAAATGTGTAAATTGTTGTTCTTTGCTTCCTCAATTATTATGTATATTATGGAATATTTGGAGAATACACTTGTAAAGGTATAGTAATGTGCCTTTACTCGTGTCGTGATGATTATTTGTACATAACGTGTTACAAGCTCATAAAGTTGTTAATTCTGTGATCCTGCTTGATTTTGAAGATGAGACTTACCTGCCTATATAGGTGACACCTATTTAAATTATTGGTTCAATAGCTACAGTAAATGTTCCCCTGATGTAATATGCAAATCTATTACACATGAGATGGTCAACTTACCATTTGATTGTTAGTTTGCATCAAGTCAGACATGACGTTAACCTTTATCTATTTTGGCTTAATAATTAATGTAACATTAGTATTCTTTTTTTGTTTACATTTGCAGTCAAACACGAACCAAACCTCCCTGTACTCCCTAAATGCAAAGAATTAAGCTTATTTATTTTCCAAAATTAAGTTTTCTAATTAGTGAAAGTAAAACCCAGTGTATTTTTGTCAATGTTTGTATAGTGCAAACTGACCCCCCATTCACATGCGTCTTCAGCACAACTTTTACGACTAAATATTAAGCCTTATATTTAGATAAATTAACAGGCCTTCCTACTTGACTGATAAAAGTATCATTCATTTGTTTTGTTAAGTCATTATAATGTAACGCAGGGCAAAAAAGAAATTGTGCTTTAGTTCTTGCACAACCAATTTTCCCTTGGCACACCCAGAGCCTTGTTTCTGGCTACACCACTGGTATTATAGTTTAAATACTGTGCTAATGATATTTTTATTTTTAGATGCTAATGACATCTGAGACAGTCAATCCGTGCATCTTATTACGTGGCTTGTTGAGCGCGTTACCGCGGAGACCTAGCGCGTGTGGAGGTTTCACACTATTCACCACGGCATCCATGCACAACTCACCATGCACACCACCGAGAGCGAGTACCACATTATAGCAACCACGAAGAGGTTAACCCAACGTGACTACCCACCCTAGCAACCGGGCCAATTGGTCGCTTAGGAAGCCTGACTGAGTCACTCAGCAAGCCCTGGATTCGAACTTGCGACTCCAGGTGTGGTAGTCAGCCTCTTTACTTGCTGAGCTACCCAGGCCCAATAAAGGCATTGTTAACAATATATTACAATCAGCTAATTTTATATCATCATAAAATCTGAAAGATTGTAGCAAGTTCTCTGTATTTTCATTGGAATGGTTTAAAATTTGACCTGAAATGTTGTCAGTATGTTTTAATACGGTACATCGTTGAGATTAGATGGTGGTTTTGGCCTAGTCAGGCTCTTGTAGTGCAATGTGGAAGTGCTCACCAGCTGCATGATGCCTTTGCTGCTCTGGGAGGTGATGACCCGAAGGTCCGGCTTACGACTGTTCACCATCTGAGCGCTGGGTGGAGGGGGAGACTTAGCCGGGACTACTTTCCCCATGCTGTTGCCGTTGGAGACTGAGAGGAGTCCTGGTGAGGCCCTGGCACTGACATAACCGTTAGCTACAGAAAGAGAAAGAAAAAGGAGGAAAAGGCAAAGAGAAAGAGAGAGAGATGTCAACATAGAGCTGGTATTTATTTACAGAGAAAGACCTCACTCATATTCTTTATCATTTGAGCACAATCACATGTTCAGATACACCAGTGTGATTATATTTGCTGTTTTCTATAATTTGTGTTTATAGGAAAAACACAATAATTGTCCACCAGCGAAAATAATTCTATTAGCGTCTCCCTCGCCCTGGCAGATGTATTTATCAACACTTTGTGTTTCAAACCAAATCCTCTGTTTTTTTGGGATTATAACTCTTATAATGTTGTAATTGGAGGATTAATAGTGACTGTTTTTTAGGCTTGGAGAACCACATTCCTGTTTGGGAGGAAATGTAGCTTGTGCGCAAACACACGCATAAGCAGACGCACACACGGAACGGATCAGTCTGCCTGACACCAGTTTATCCTGTTCCTCGGCTCTTTTCCAGCTTTGTTATTTAATTTTTTTTGCTCCGTTTTGTTTTATGACGCAACAGTGATTGTAATGCCTGATCTGGTAAGTAGCCAAAATCAAGGGCAGTGTTTTCAGAGGAAGGAAGAGTATCTGTGTGATCTGTGTGTGAGAGAGAGAGGTGGGGGGGGGGACTTTCCCAATGTTTTCCCACATTCTGGAATTGAATAACATTATATTCTCAGCCCAACACACGTCACTTATGAGTGCTCTGGCAACATTCTGATGTCTGAGCTGAACAGAAATATCCCAAATAATTATGCTGCAAATATTTTTAGAAATTCTATTTTAAATCTTTTTCCACTGAACTGCTTCTAAAATTTCTGTATGTTGACATTTTAAAAACGAAACATAGATTTACATTTCTGCATTTGGCAGACGCTTGTATCAGAAGCGTAATTTTTTCAGTTTGTGCATTCCCTGGGAATCGAACCCACAACCTTGGCAGTCCTAGCACCATTTAACCTACACCAAAATGAAACAAATTTCATTAGTACATCATATGTTAAGGGTGCTCACACCATTAATGAACCCTTTATGAGCTTCAGACTGGAGATATTTTTGCAGTTTGATATTTTATCCTATCTGAGCTCCAGTAACAGGGTAACAACAACTGTGTGTTGCTCTGCAAGACGTGTGTGTGTGTGAGAGCAATGACTGCGTCAGCAGCTCTGAATGGAAAGAGATTGCAAGGGGAGCTGCAATTCCTTGGCACAGAGAAGAGACGTGCTCAGCTGTTCTGTGCCCTAGGAAACAGCTTTAAGTTCTGTCTGCTTTTCGGGGGGGGGCAGTATTTATATCTTACATGCTTGTGTCAGAGAGTATGCTGGTAAATATAGTGGGTAGGAGTATATGTACATGTGAGTGTGCCGTTTATGTTAGTAAATAAGTGTGTGAGAGTTGGTTGAATGCTCCTGGTCTCAATTAATCTCCACTTCAAAGACCTATTTGCCTTTTTCTTTCCATCTCTGTCCAATTCTCTCGTCCTCTCGTTCTCTGTCCTTCCCTCTCATGGGAATGGTAGGAATGCTACATGACGTCAATGCTGACATTCCCTGAGCAACAGCTGAGAATGGAGGGAAGGGAGGGGCAACGGATGAAGAGAGAGAATAAGAAACAAAGAGTGGTAATGGACAGGGAAAACAGTTTGGTAAGAGCTAAGAAAGTCTCTTGGGATAACCTTTCATTAACTCTACATATACAAAAGGGATTGCTCACAATGGGCAACCAGTCGTCCGATAACTGACTAGTTCATTAGTGAGGCTGAGTAATTTATGTAAATTGTTTCTTGTATCTGTATTTGGTTTTGATATTTTTAATGGTGCTGCTTAAATTAGCATGCTGCAGCCACTAAACAGTTTGCATGGTAAAACCCTCTTGGAAAAGTTGTGTCTGAAAATTCATACCCTTTAAAGCACCACCATACAATATTCAGATGAACGTCTCTGGCTGTTGCATCACATTTCGCGCTGTTATTTGAGCATCCCAAAACGAGTGTTGTGTTTTTAAGAAAACGTGTCAAGTTAAATATAGTCCAACTTTTAAGTATGCACCTCGAGATGCCTGCACTCTTTTGCACTACGTCTAGCTGTTGTTAAAAGTATCTTATGTAAACATCCGCTAAGAAAATGCATTCATGCAGTTAGAATCACTCCACAGTGGGTTGCTTTTGCATACTCGAATTACAGTGTTCATCTGTCTATCTGAATATACATGAAGCAATGCGTAATCAAATATTTGAAAGAAGGATGTCAACTGAGTAAGTGTTAAATACATGTTGCACATCACTTCTCTCTTTCGGAGCTTGTACACAATGCTGAGTCAAATTGTGACCTGATTAATGTGTAAACATGCTGGAAGAAACTGAGCTACAATCACATTATCTAGGTCTAGGACTTCACAAAAATTGGACTGCGTTTATATGACATTTTACATGACATTTTAAAAAGACAAATTATTGTTTTAGTCTAACTGAAACCAAACTTTTAAAGTGCATGTAAACATACTGAGTGACTCCACAAGAGCCATCAACCTCTTCAATGATTAAATGTTTAAATGCCCACTTAAAATGTCCCTGAGACACATGTGCTCTTTGAAGATCAGAGGCAGGGGAACCTACAGCTGTCAGGGACTGTCAAGATTGGCTGGCAGAAGAGAGGGGAGTGTGACAGGGAGAGGGGGGAGGACGGAGCGTGCTGATTTGAGCTGGGAATTCAGAATGTCACGAGTGAGATATGAAGAACAGCTGAGAAGGGAAGAGGATGGGAAGACAAGTATGCAGGGAACAGAAATGGACAAGAAAAAGAGGAAAACAGGAAAGATAAAGAAAGTAACTGAAAAATGAGAGTAGGGACATTGAAGTGGATGGTGGTGACCCATACCATTTATGGTCCCATGAGGGTGTTTACAGGCATGCTTGGAGAGCACAGTGTGAGCCTCAGCTGTCACAAGCTAACAGGTGTGTCAGTGTACGGTGGATGTCCGTTAGCTAGAGTGCCATCCACAAGCCTTTCTGATCACACACTTTTTTAAATTCTTGTGTCAGAGTCTGGAAAAGCTTCATGGAGCTGTTGTCATTCTCAGAATCATAGACCGATCAGATCTTATCTTATCAGAGGAGACTGAAATAAACTCGCTCCACTCTGGAGGTCTTTAGAGTGCCTTTCGATTTTAGGCAGTTTGACTCAGACTAATGTATTATTCAGAGGATTTGGTGGAAATGAAGAGGTGTTACTGGGGCCATCTGACTGGTGGGAAGAAAGACTTACCCACAGGGCTCGGGCATGCTCCATTTGAATTGTTGAGGTCACCTCCCAGAAGAGCACCTGGAAAAAGGACAGAGTGGCTTCGAGCAAGAGCAATCCTTGAGTCTAGACTACAGACTGCAAATTTAGATCTAATGTCAATAACAAATCTGACAGTGAACACAAAGTCTTTGAATTCGAGAACAAATATAAAGAAAATGGCACCATTAAGATCTGTCAGGTGATCTAATCACAAGCGGTCAGGCAAAACAGATTGCCGTTTACACTTGGCATGAACACGTGTGTCAAATGCATCTCCAGTGACCACTTGTGACTGGATTTTAAGGGAAGGGTCTCTGATTTCATGCCTGCAAACATAACTTTACATCAGTTTGTCATACTGAAGTTTACTGAAGATGTTCAGTAAAATTGTGCATGTACGAGCCAACTTGACAATTTTTCAACTTTTCCCATCAGGCAGTTGTTTTCTTTTATAGCCGTGCCTTGCTGACAAAGTTTAAAACCCTTGGTTTGGTGCAGTGTTCTATGATTAAGCAGTTTTCTGGGAAGCATTAGGGTGCACACACTTCAATTCCAATGTGACTCAGCATTAACACGCAAACAGTTTTCCAAGCTCCCACAATTTTTGACCAAAGATTTCCATGACTTTTCCAGTCATTTGAGATTACTGGATCAAGAAGTCACTAGGACTTATGATCTTTTATTTCATATTTTATATAATATAATATTTTATATTCACCAGATGAGGTTTAATGAGGAATATTAAACTTGTATATTATTTATTAAATATCAAACCGCTGTTGAATTAAGCCGTTCTTTACCTGTATGTTCCTCCAGCACTGGCTACAGAGGAATGCGAAGGAATAAAAAATAAAAAACTCTGGAACTATCTGCATATATTTTTGCAGATAACCGATAGTTCCAAAAAGCAACTATTGGCACTGATTAATCAGTAAAAGGTTTACCTCTTGTTCTGATCCTTTGAATGATAAGTCAGATGATAAATGATTAAATTACTGTATAATTGTCTCCAATGAGACAAAAAATGTTTCTTGAAAATTAAATGTGGCTTAATGAACAATTCAGCTTTCCTCATTCGAGGAAGACAACTCTGTGTCCTATTGTTAACTAGTCCCATATTAGCTAGTAACATTTGACACCCAATGAAACACTGTGGCAGTTACACGTGAACAATGGAAATTTCCATGACTTTTCCATTTTACATACTTGCAATGACAGTATGTAAATTTCCTGATATTTCCAGGTTTTCCATAACTGTGGGAAACCTGAACTTTCAATAGATCCAAAACTGAACAGAAGACTTCACAGGATTGTCTGAGGCCAGAACTTCTTGAGTTATAAACTATCAGTACATTATGCAACCACTCCAGACAGCCAATTTGATTCACAGCAAAGTATAAATCAGTGGTGTGCTTCAGAGACAGCTGCTCTTGGTAATCCAACACCCACAGGGCAACATTACAACCACATGAACACAACATGAGTTGCCATCTCCTCTTTCCTGTTGTGCTTACTGGTACCCAGCCCCAGTGGTTTGCTCTCTCACCTGCACTGGCAGGTCTCTGTGGCAAGCCCGGAGACACTGTGTTCCTCTGGAGCTGTGGTTGCTGTGGCGACAGCAGACGCGGGTCTGTGAGAGTGGAGGTGACGAAGGAAGTGGTGACGAGGCTGCTGGGATTGCTGAATGGCAGAAGACTCTGGTTGGACACCGGAACTGTGACTGGCATGGAGAAAGTGGGTGGTGGCACTGTGGACTGACAAAGCACAGATAGACAGAAACAGTTAGCCGTGTCACTGCACACACTCACAAAAATCTGCATGTACAGTAAAGGAATTGTTCACCCAGAAATGAAAATTCATAACCAGTAAACCAGTATCACTTTCTTTCTTCCATGGAACACAAAAGGAGATGTTAGGCAGAATGACAAAAAGATACAATGAAAGTGAATGGTGACTGAGGCTGTCAGTCATTCTGCCCAACATCTCTTTTTGTGTTCCACAAAAGAAAGAAAAGGGTTTGGAATGAGGAGGGTGAGTAAATGACAGAATTTTTATTTTTGCGTGAACAACATCCACTCACACACAAATGCCCACTGCAATTTTAAACACACTCTGGTTATAATATCATGCAGTGAATTGTGCAAACATCTCAAAAGCAGAGCATGTGAAGCCAAGAGTAGAAGTGCAGAGTTAATTTCAGAGGATTTAAAAACAATAAGGTGCCACTGTTGTATGATACATTTGAGATGATTTCAGATGTTAAATTAACCCATGTTGGAAACAAAGGAATAAAACAGTTTGAGAGGCGCCCTGCTATGTACACTACCAATCAAAAGTTTGGACACAGCTGGCTTTGTTTCTAATGATCTCAAAAACATTTTAATCTAAAAGTTCATGCGTAAACTTTTTTTTGGAATGTTTTGGGCATAAAATGCACTTACATTAACAACAGAATTTTTTTTCTAAAATGGATGAGTTGTACCAGGTAGTAAAGGAAAAGTAGCTTACAAGTGAACAGCATACATGGGAACTCCTTCAATACGGTATAAAAATAATTCCAGTTGGATTCCTCATGAAGATGTTTAAGAGAATACACATTGTGGGTAGAGCTATTATCTAAGACTAGGTAAAGCATGACTACTTTCAAGAAATTAAAGCATAAGATAGTTATGATTTGTTTAACATATTTGGTCACTCTATAATTCTCATACTTCAATTTGTGTTATTTCATAGTTTTGATGATGTCATTATAATTATAACATTTGAAATAAATATTTAAAAACAAGTAGTTGTGTCGAAACTTTTGACTGGTAATGTACTGTACATCAAATTCCATCTGGATTTACAATTTACAATTTTTATCGAATTAATTACATTACATGCAGTTAATTGCATACAATTATTATTTGCTATAAATAGTGCACAATTATTCAAATGTTTATAAATATAATATGTAGGGCCTATTATAAATATATAATATGGACAGAAATTCAGTTTGAAATAAATAAATAAAAATAGCATTATTGAGGTAGATGAAAAAGCACTGATTAGACAATACAAAAAGTGTCTTAAGAACTCAATATATTGCTTAATTCTCAGCCTACAGTTGACAGCAATCTGTTTTGCACTGAGTTTGTCAATGTGTCAGGTTCTCACAGTACACGTTCTTGCGTTCTGTCTCTGCTATTTATAATTGTCGCTCTATGTACAGTACATGTGCTTGAGACGGACACATCACGCTCATCTTGGAAGTGTCCTCAACAATTCAAATGGAGCATGCCCGAGCCCTGTGGGTAAGTTTTACTTCCCACCAGCCAGCCAGTAACATCTCTTTACATGTCAGATGTATGAATTTAGAGTGTCTCACTGCTATTCAGTGTCATAAATGGCAAATTTTTAGGATGCTGTGTCATGTTAAATGTAGTGGAAACTTTGAAAATCGCATCTCAAGAGTAGGTTCTCATTCTGTGGCTGCGCTAAGATTTGTTGAGGCGCACTGCCAACAATTGACGCGGCTTGTAAAAACACCTGTACTTAAAGCTTGATTTGCTCATATGGCAGAAAAATCCATACTTTTATTATGGAATTTACATATGTGTCAATGGACATGATTAATTGCGTAAATTTTTTTAACGCGTTATTTTTTACATAATTAATCGCACTTAAGTAACATGTTAAATCGACAGCCCTAATCTTAAGATAATGGGCCAGTAATTTTTGTAGCCCAGGAAACTCAATTATGATCTATGACATTTGCCCTTAAACTATTAATATGGCCCTAGGGAATAACCTAAAGCGCATGGTAGGCTCAGGTGTTTCAAACAACGGGTATATGGCCTTGACAACTCCTGAGTCAGCCCATCTTTGTTCTTGTGCTTTTTGAAGCGCAATTAGCCAACTTCGGCAGTCAGTGGACTCAAACTGTCCAGATGCTCTGACGGAGACCCATTTTCCCATGATCCTCAGCAAAACCAGGGTCTCTAAAATTAGAATGTGGGCCACACTAGGCCTCTTGTGTTCTGAGTGGGACCCAGTTTGATAGAATCTTTCTGTTTCTCTGTACTTCTCCCTTTCTCCTCTAGCCTCTCTCTGTCAACTCTCAACTCTCAATCTCTCTTTTTGTGCTTCAGCAGAAAAATTAAGTTTGAAATGCACAGATTAAGGTCCCTAAACTCCCTCAGAGTAGCTTGTTGCGTTTTAGTCTCCAACAGCTTTGTTTTACCAGCACAATGTGGGACGGTCTCTTCCATAAACATTTCATTTTATACAGTCCCAGAAGACTGTACAATCTAAACAGTGGTATCTCACTAGGGATGCTAACAAAGCCTTATTCAAAGGAATATTCCATGTTAATTACAAGTTTAGGAGATGTTAACCCAAAATGAAAATTCTGTTATCATTTACTCACCCTCATGTGGTTCCAAACCCATATGATTTTCATGCGTGGAACACAAAAGGAGACGCGGAATGTTCAGCTTCAGTCACCATTCGCTTTCACTGTATGCATATAGGTGCAATAACAGTGAATGGTGACTAAGACTGTTCCTAACACCTCTTTTTATGTTCCATGGAAGAAAGTCATATTGGTCAGGAACAATATGAGGGTGAGGAAATGACAACATAATTTTCCCATTAATAATTTCAACTCATACCTCAGTTTGAAAGGGGGAAATATACAATGGTTGTCCCACAGGCATCTATTATAAATGCATTTCTGTCAGCATGGTTTTTTGCTCGATTTTACAAACTGAGGTGCAAGTTATCATTTTCATACCACAGATGCTGTCAACAGAGCTTAATTTGTGTATGACACAGAATATTCCTTTAAAAAAAATGGCAATATTTTTCCTTGTATTCTTTCATTATTGCGTATCTATTTAAAATGTTGGATAAACAGGATTTAGATTGCGAAAGCACCTCCGTCTGACTCCATTGCAAATCTTGAAATCCAGCTATCTATGTACTGTAGCATAGCATAATACTGGCTGAGCCTGTGGAAGAGACAGCAACTAAGTTACAGCGCTGCACGCAGGCCAGGCAGGGTGAGGGGAGGGGAGGGGAGGGCAGAGGACAGGGGTCAGTTATTTGTGTGAGGTGAACAGCTGGTTTAAAATATGGAGCACACAGCACCAAACAGCACTGTGTTAAACCTAAAGAAATCGTCTCTAATACATACAGTCCAACAAAAGAAATCTAGTGGGCTGCTCTCTGAATTCTCAGCCAGAATCTCTGGAACATCTGACTGTGCATTCAACTCAAGATAAGTACAACTGATTCAAGATAATCTCAGTCTAGACACACGGCCAAGTGATAGACAACTGCCACAGGGTAAACTGTACAAGACTGTCGAGGCAGAGTTAATGGTGAAGTGAGAAAAACTGACTGGTTACGGGAAAAAATAGGCCCTTTTAGTTGCCCATTATCTCGGAGTGAATTATTTTGATTGGCTAATAATATGCGTGTGCTTGTGGGAGGAGTTTAGAAGTAATGTATGAACACTCATGAAGTCAAATCATTCTCTAAATGCCTGTAATGTTACTCAGAAATGATCCTGACTGGAGCATTCAGCAGATCAAGGTAAGCACAAGAAAGGATCTTTCAAGGTCAATTTACTCACTAGATTTAGCTAGGTTTTTACAACACTGAACTATCACAATTATTTATACTATATTAATATATTGAAATAGAATTATTTATGTGCCAAGTTGAAATGTTTTAAACGCATTAATCAGAATGAAGAGCACATCTAAAATGTATTTATTTATTTATTTAAAAATAAAATTCCCTTCACAGAATCCACTGAGGTACCCATGGCCAAGTGAGACAGTTAGTAGTGAATATCACAAAAGTCCTGAACTGATCAATTTCCAGCCTGTTAAGTAGAGCTCGTAGTACACGTCGCTGGGCGTCCCCAGTGAGAGGGATTAAGGTTTTAGCACTGCTTCCTCAGGCACTCATGCTGGGATTATGTGGTAGAGAACAAGAGAGGTGCTGTATGTCTCTGTTTGTGCTATGGCCCGTGAATGGTGCGCCGGGTCGAGAGTGAGAGGGGGTGAGAGAGGAAAACTGCCCCTTCATAAAATGACGCAACGTTTTTAGCATATACCTTCCAAAAATCTTTCCACAATATAGTCCCCTTAGAATTTTATAGCACATTCTATCTGGATTTGAAAATGGGGAATCATCCAGTGTTTTCAAGTATATTTTAACGATGGCGTTCAACTGTTTAAAAATTATATAATGCTGGTCAATAATTGCCAAATATTTGCCATTTGATGAGAAATGTGAGCCAATACATTTAAATCATTGAACAGACATTACAAAAAGTGGCTTAAAAGCATGGTTACATTTACCATTGCATGGCAAAATTCAGCGAGCGAAATACAGTCATCTCAATGGGAATCCGTGCGATCGTGAATTTCACGTGATGGATTCTGGTGGCGAAGAGTTCAATTTTGGTGAACTTTGACAGGCCAATTCGCTGCATAGACCTTATTCACAGTAGTGCCATCTATGATTTTTAATGGGAATGAAAACGAGGCTGTGAGGGATAGACTTACCATCTCTTCAGTGGCACGAATGGTATAAAGTAGGGCTGCACGATTATAGCAAAAATCATAATTGTCGATTATTGCCCTTGATATTGTAATCGCGATTATTAATGTCAATTAAAATATTAAATTACCGTGACGTCACAAAGTAAGCAAAGTAGCAGATTTCAATGGTGGATATGAGCTGCACTCCAGTTTCTTTTAAGCATCTTTTAAGCATTAAATATTGTAATAATGTTTGTTAATGTTAGGCCAAATAAAACTGATTTTAAATGGATATCTATGGTATAAAATAAATAAAATGATTGCTAAATTACTTCTTAAATTATTAGTCCACATACAGTAAATAATATGACATATTCAATTTACAAACTTATTAACAGCCGATTTAAATTGACCAAGTTACTCACTGCGTTCAGTGAGCCCTTTGGTGGCGAGACTAATCTAATCGCGATTAGTTTTTCGATTAATTGTGCAGCCCTAGTATAAAGCTGTATAAAGCTCCTTGATCACATCTGATTTTCCACAACTCAAGTCGTCTGGAGTTTTTTGTCTACTGAATGTTCTTAGAAAGATATTTTTCAAATGTTTTGTCCGCGGAATGATCCAAAAACACTTTAAACCGCAGTACATTCCGTTGAAGAGACCGTCCATCTATCCCTCACAGCCTCGTTGTCATTACTATTAAAAATTAAAGATGGCGCTGTTGTGAATAAGGTCTATTGACCAAAAGGAAATTGCTTGGTTCGGCAGTGACCTCTGTGTGGGCGGTGCTTCATACACAGCTACACTGAATATTCACAATGGATAAGGATCGGTTTTACCAATATTTTTAACTGATATTTACACGTTACTTCTTAATCGGTTATTGTTTTTTTATTATATCAAATCTACCAATAAATGAAGCCATTCGGTGGGTGCATAAAGAATAGTGCCTAAAATGGCATTACACTATTGTGCGCTCAGCAGTTTTCACATAAGGAACTAATTGAGATTAACAGTGTTAATTCAGTCACCTTATGCAGCCAGAGCTTTAAACAAAATCCACTTGTGCAAAACTCTCAACATTACATTAACACACAGTATACTGTAACATTTACTTTGTTTTCACCATTAATCATCATCCATGTAATCACACTCTGGGAAGTGTTATAACTCCATGATGAGATGCATTTTGACTAGCTTACTAGACAGGGAAATGTGCAACTAAATAAACATATCAGACATGTAAACATAAAAAAAATCGGTATCGGTACTCGTTCTAAAAAGAAATTCTACTTCAGTGGATCACTTTTTTTTCAGCTACCCAGACCATGACCACCACATTTTTAAGAAGTCATTAAGAAGTCAAAGTTAATTTGATTGTGTGGATTGTGTGGAGGGACTTTATTTTGAGAATTTTCCATTAGAATTACAGAGGAAGGAAAATGCTAGAGATGGAAGGAACCAATCTTTGCTGCTCACATCATGTTGAATCATAATCACAATGTAAGCAATAGGCTATATCAAACTCGGCCACACACTATATAGAGAAAGTGAGCTACATGTTTTTTGTGCCTCTACCTCCTGAAAGAGGATTTCTCATGCAGTGTTCATGCATAAAGCATTCTTGACAGTGCCTTAATGAAAATCATCTTCACCAATGCCTGTAACAGGACCCAGATGAGTCAGAAGTCTATTCCTGGCAAACTCGATACAAGCATCAGTCAAAGAAAACACGAAACAACAGCACGCAGAATGAAGACGGCAATAAATCAAAGCCACATCGCTTCACCAACGTTTAAAAAAAACTGGATTGTAAGGATCAAAGCGATACAGCCCACTCATCGCCCTCTCGCCTCCGACTGCCCTCTCCTTGCCCAAGCACACACATTCAGAGGGGATTTGGGGTGGTGGGGAGGGGATGGGGGTGAGAGATGGCTGCTGGGTGCTCTGTGAGTTGGTTGCCGGGCCGACAGCAGGCTGTGTGAGTTGGTTGTTGGGCCGACAGCAGGCCTCTTCACACGGGTACTCACTGATAGCCTATAGCTCTGCATCATTTTATCAAACTCCTCGTCTATCTTTTTGTACTTCTCTTCTGTGTGAGGCGTGAGGGAGAACGGCTCCTCAGGGTCCGGACTCTCTGAATCCCGGTGCTCTTTCTTGTTCAGAGCCTTTGTTTATTGCCCACAGAGGACAGGAGAGAGGGAGAGAAAGAAAGAGAAGGAGGGAGGTTAGAATGTTTAGTTCAAGAACAATACTCACTCCGTAGCGTTTGAAGAGGATGTCCAGCTCCTCGCTCTTGCGATATTTGTCCTCCTGTAATGGACTTTGGTCGATTGAATCGTCCCCGTCGGGCTCTGGACTGTTGCAACCGTTAAAGCCTTTCTTTCTCAATGTCTTAATGTGTTGAAAACAGAAGAAAGAAAGAGGAGCACATTTCACATTTAGAAACAATAAAATGCAGCACTGATTTATTAAAGGTGCACTCAGTAATTTTTGTTCATGTTGCGATGGCCGATATTGCAGTTTTCTTGGACTTTATACTTACACCTAGCTGTGTGGATACAGCATCATGTTAAAGCAATCATTTTCGGTTCTGGATGAATACTATATTTTGTATTCAATGTGCTAAGGTGTCTGATAATAGGGGGGGTTATTAAAATAAAATGAGTTGTGTTCGACTAGTCATGAAATCTCAACATGGCAGCCCCCATGAGGGTACATGATTTTAAAAGTACTAACATTTTTCAAAAGTACTATTCATTTCTTTAGGAATTAAATATTTTAATGAGATTAAAAAAAATAAAAAAAAAATACTGAGTGCACCTTTAAACCTACAGTGTAATGTGTGGCACATAAATCAAGATCTCCATAACAATGTACATCAGCAAAATATTTTATGAGGGTGTGAAGACGTAAAATTCAATTTTACACCATGACTTTGAACACGATGAGACTGTGCAGCCCACAGACAACCATGAACTGGAAATAAGTTAGAAGAGGCTAATAAGAGAGTTTTGGGTTTGAATCTCAGTCCGTCTGTTTCGGCTTGAAAACAGCTTGGGTCCTTGATTTACCAAACAAGCTTTTCTCTAAGCAGCTTTGTGGGGGGTATCGAGACCAAGCAGAAAAAACATTTTCAGCACAGCTTTCTCCCTTCTCACAGAGGTCATACTGACATAAGAGATTTGTATAGCACAGAACAAACCAATCCAAAGCAATAAAGATCAACACTGTCTCAAAGGTTGACAATTAACACTTATACAATTACAATTATGTAAATTAGAATATTTTCTGAAGAAAATGTAAGTGGTGTTTGTCTGTACGAGGATGTTGCTACATTGTTGCTAAAGTGTTCTGAGTGGTTTTAACACATTGCTCAGCGGTTGTTAGCATGTTCTGGGTGGTTGTTTACTGGCACAATTTGAAAGAGGTTACCCCCAAGTCTATGATTTCTGGTCCCTAGATATGTCACAGGTCCCTCTTTCAATGTAAGTCTATGAGATTTTGTCCTCATTTTCTCATTCGCCAAGCAAAAATTGTAAGTCTGATCTCTTACAAAAGTAACAGCACATCTCTCCACAACAAGCCATATAATTTAAAGGAAAGTTCCAGGTTTAATATAAGTTAAGCTCAATTAACAGTATTTAAAGCATTTAAAAATAATTTCTACTCATCCCTCCTTTTAAAAAAAAGAAGCAGCAAAAATCATGGTTACAGCAAGGAATTGACAATGGAAGTGAATGGGGCCCATCCATAAATGTTAAAATACACACCGTTTCAAAGGTATAGGCACAAGAGGTAAACATTATGTTAACATGATTTTAGTGTGATACAATCACTTGCTAACCTTATCTGTGTAAAGTTATATCCAATTTTTCAACTTTGTTGTCATGACAATGAACCCTATAATCCCGGTATAGGATGTAACTTTACACAGATAAGGATTTTAAGTGACTCTATTAGACTAAAGTAATGCTAACATGTACGTTTACGTCTTGAGGCCATACATTTGAAACAATGTGTATTTTAGCTTTTATGGACTGGCCCCATTCAATTTTATTGTAAGTGCCTTACTGTAACCATGATTTTTACTTTTACTTTAAATAAACGATGGATGAGTTAAAATAATTTTTTTGGTATGAACATTATACTGCAAATGTTATTGAATGGGCCTAACTTGTATTGAATCCTGTCTGTCGCACAAACAGTGTGGGACGAGTTGCCTTAGCAAGCACCATTGACAATTCATAGATTTGGGTGATGATTTGATGCAAGAATGACAGATGAAAAGAATTACATTCCCAAGCATTTGAACAAGCTCCCCTCACAGTTTACATGACACACTCATGAGCGCGCGCACACACACAGAGAGAGAGAGAGAGAGAGAGAGAGAGAGAGAGAAGTGGGTCAGCTGATCAGCTTGTCTCTGAGTCTGCTCCATCTGTTCACCTGTCCCTGTATTTCTCTGCCTGCTGTCTCTCTTTTATGGGGCGGGTGCTTGCTTGTGTTGCCAAGGGAAGATTCCCCTGCAGAGCTCCGCTGCCTCTGACTGGCTAACCTCGTTCTGTAGCGCCCCTCCCCCTGCAACCCTCTGTCCTCCTGAACGCTCCCTCTCTTTAGCTTCCTTTTCCTGTCTTTACATTATTTCAACAGATTTACCCCTCCACCTTTACTTAATTTCTTCTTTTAACTCATTTCCATTTGTTTGTGATGTTCTTCAGTGCTCATTTCTTGTCTATTCACCAATGTCCACACCTTCTTGCTGTTTTTGTGTCCCATAATGCTCTCCCTAATTCTCCTTTTCAAATCCAGTAATACTGTCCTTCCACTTACAGAGCTGACTCATTCCTGTCCTCTATTCCCCTCCTCTCTCCATCCTGTACCCTGAATCTTCTAATCATATTCCCACTTCTTAAGTAACAAGGATGCAGCAAAAAGATTTGGGGAGGGGGCTTTTTTATTTTTGGGTGAACTATTCCTTTAAAAATTTGGCAATTGAAAAAACAAAACCAAAAAAAACAAACAAGCATAATTAAGGACCTCTAATATAAATATTAGGTGAGACATGTCCATCTTAATGTTTATAGTGGTTGTGGCCCTGCTATGTACACATTCTCTCTCTCCCTCTTTTCTCTCATGAGTGTGTGGCAGTGTGCGCTGATGTCTATTCAGGCAGAATGTAATGTCACCTCCCATTTGCACCATGTAAAGCGTAGAAGCCTGCAACCCCCCCGGCCATCCCTTGAAAACATGCTTAAAGCCTCCACTTCACAGCAGCCTGCCGGCTTATACACACGCTAGCGTCCAGATACCCATCTGACAGATTAAGGCCCCTGTGCACCCTCCACTCCTCATCCCTCCGTCACCATTCCTCCTTTAAAGGCCGCATGTCTGCCATTATCAGGCCAGCCTGACTACAACTCATACATAAGGCTAATGAAGTCCTTTTAGCAGCTGATCTGGGCTGACAGCCCACGGCTCAGCCCAATGTGGAGGCGGATCTGAGAGAATAAGCTGGAGTGTATCAACTCAATATCTAGAAGTGTTTAGCTGGTGTCCAGTGCACGAGGCTTTCACATCTCTTAAAGAGAGAGTTTAAGAGTTTGCACTCATTTGAACACTTGAAAAGAAACGACGATATTATTGGTACTTAATGGTAAAGTGTATTATTTGTTTTGTTAAGTGTATATTTTTTGTTTTTTTCGTTTGGTAATTTATTTATTTTTAATTTAATGCTTTATTCGTTTGATAATTTAATTTAATACAAGGAATTTTGCTGGCATTTTTTCAAAAGTAAGCTAAAAAATAATTTTATAAAACTGGGCTATGTGTTAGTGTTCCAAAAAAGCACTGATGCTTTTCTCCAGTATTGTGCATTTATTTTTCATTTAAAACCTCTTTGTGCATAGAAATTATACGTTTTTTGTATTGTGGGTTAATTCCATGACTGCCATCTATTATTTTGAATGGTGTAGAAAAGCAACTTTAATAAATAAACTGATGGCTACTGCAATTAAATTAATAGCAAAGAGTGGCCACTCATTTGTTCTCTATGCACATGGTGTATGATATGAGATATCTGTGTTGTCTTCATTTGTGTTCAGCAGATGAAAGAAAATCATACACAACTGGGATGGCATGAGGGTGAGTAATGGATGAGAGAATGTTCATTTTTGTGTGAACTAACCCTTTAACATGTCTGTGTCCACAATGAATACAAAACAGTAGATAATTAATGTTTAACGTAAAATTTTGTGGCGCCTGATTTTTGAACAATGAGATTTCACTATGGGTGCGGCAACGCAGCATGACACAAAAAACAGAAAACAGAAACCAAGTGATCGACGAAATGGCTTGTCGCTTGTCTCAATCGGTTAGAACAAAACTCAAGATTTAGGCTACATGGAAGAGAGCTTTTATCACTTGTAGCTTTATTACAGAGAATTTGGTTAGGACACAGTGGGTCTGTTCCAAAATTTAGTGAGCTACCTTGCTGTCTCCTGCCTACATAGGCAGCTGTCTTTTATGGCAGCATCCTTACTGAAATTACGCCTCATAAGAGACTGTTTTGGAATGCTCTACATAGGCAGCAGCTCCATGCATCTTTCAAATAGTGCTCCTCATGCGCAGTGCACGGGGCACCCGACGCTCAATGGATTTTAATATAGGTGATGCAAGAGAAATGACGCAATCATTTAAGGATCATAAATACGCACAGTACACACACATTTTGGGCAAAACAGTCGTAATTTCATATTAAACTGTTATTTATCGTTAGTTTTCAGTATTGAATGGATTATAAGTATATTTATAATCTAAATTTCTCTCGCTTTGTCCGCCATCTGAGGTGCATTCTGGGATTGCCTACCCGGGGAAGGATACAAGCCTTAGAATTTGGCCAAAACAAGATGTCCTAGGAGGCAGCATAATTAAGATATCTACTTTTTGGAAAAGCCTTTGCATCGGGAGAGCGCCTATATGTCTTAAAATACTGCCACCGGAGGATGCTCACTAGGTTTTGGAACAGACCCAGTGTTAACAGAACATGCACAGATGAATTGTGCACAATAAAACCAGGGACATTTATTAATAATTAAGTAAATAAGGTCAATTTTGATTTTGCATTGTATTTAAGTCCCTACAGCCTCTTCAGCTAAACTGCTTATGAAAGTGGCAACCTTCATCTTTTTCACATCCTCTTCTCAATCCCAACTTCTTCTGTCCCTCCATATCTAGAGATCTTCATCCTTGAACACCCACATTTCATCTCGCTCTCACTAAAAAGTGTCTCTTTTATTTTCCCCCTTCCTCTCTCCATGTCTCTCTTTCTCCCTCTCTCTGTCTCTCTCCTGATTGGGATCTGCAGTCAAGCAGATTAACAAGCTCTGGCAGAAGAAGCAGGCAGCCCCCATAAACACACACACACACACACACAAACACACTCACACTAGGCACGTGAAACACTGGGGGAGTGAGGAGATGAGAGCAAAGTGAGAGAGAGATACAGCAAAAGAGAAGAGAGGCCGTGTGCATACATATGCGTCTGTTAAGTCATGCATTACTGTGAAAGCATGACTGCCTAAATGTGTGTGTGTGTGTGTGTGTGTGTGTGTATAGTGAGCTATAGGGTGAACGAGGGTTTGTCTCTGGGTGAATGTGTGCAGCGCCAGTTTATAATTTATACACTGCAAATCTAACTTACTTTTTCTTTCTTTCTCTTCTTGTTTGTCTCTCTATTTATGGCTCTGTTGCAAAACCAAGTGAACTGCCTTGCTGCTTACATCTGAACTATTATGGAACATCATACTGCCAGTGACTTTTTATGTTGGCTTGACAAACATAATCTCTTTATCGATATATCTATCTATATAACTGACAGTCTGTTTGTCTGTCTGACTATCTAGCTAGTTAGCTGTTTGTCTTACCGTAATGTCTTTATTACCATCAAACTTCTCACTTTTAAGACTAGTTTAAACTTTCAGATGGCAATATCAAAGTTTGTCTTAACAAACTTCACCTATCTAGTTTGGAATGCTCACATTCTCATGTGTTAAGCACATTAGAGACTCACATTTGATTTCAATAAAGATGTGATGCTCTAAAGCCTAATTTATACAATTGAAGAAGCCATTTTTCTTCTCCTGAAAGAACTAAAGAAGCCGAGAACAAAAACATCAGTGCATTTAGGTGAACTAAAAGAAGCCTGTTCACCCAGTAAGTATAAATTAGCCTTAAGATGCGAAACTAAGATGCATAATAGTACACAGCAGACACAAATATTGGGTAAAATAATTAATTTAGATTTAAACTGATAATTGAATTTTCGAAATGATCCATCTTAGTATTTAAAGAAATATAATTATGATCAACATTCCTCTCGACTTTTCTGCCATCTTGGATTTTATTTTTTATTTTTTTTCGAGTTCATTGGAATGCATTCCTGAGTTGCCTTTTCTGTGAAGACTACGATGCCTTAAAATGCTGCCATCGTAGGCAGTATACTGGGTTTCGGACTCTGGGTTAGCGTTTGCATCTGCTGGGGAGATACAGAAAACCTACGAAGCGGTCAAAAATTTTCATGCATCTGTACTTGATGACCCATGTTGATTGGTCGAGGGGAGAAGATCAATGGGTATAAAAGGCACAGGAAGGGTGATCTGAGTGGTACTGCCCACAAAGACATCTCTTATCAAGCCAAATGCTGGGAAACAAGCACTGGGTCTGCCTCTACTGTCATGCTGCCTCTCAATATTACATGAGATAGCCTTCAGCATTTATACACACACTCATACACAAAGCAGCCCAGTCAGGCTTAAGCTGATGTGGCCCACAGCAGCCCAACGCCCTCACCACAGTGTATGCACGCACACTGACACACACACACACACACACACACACTCTCTCTTTCTCTCTTAAAAGATTTCTGCAGCTGCACCCAACACGAAACATGTGCATCTACCACTGGGGGCTTCTGCAAAACACACTCACACACACATATACACTCAGTTTCTCACCATCACACACTCCTCTGACACTACTGAAGTATTCACTCTCTGATGACACTTTAAAAGTGTGTGAAAATTACCATTTAACCATGAAAAATTAAACAAATGCTCTTTATGAAGGAACACTTTTTTCCTAAGCACTAGACAGGCTTTGCGATTGTTCAGGGGCAGCTGACATGTCATTTTATTTTTTATTTCAGTATGATAAAAACTGCTTTAAAATAGTTTAAAACACAAATAAAACTGCATTTTACATTAATTAGAGCAGGGGTCAGGAACCTTTTTTCACTAAGGAGTCAATTTGTAAATTTTTAGCGTTTGATGCATTTTTTCGAAAGAGCCATACCACAAACGAACAATTTACTATTTTCAAAAACAACGTTTTTCAATAAAATAAAATGTTTATATTGCCCATAGACTACTCAAAAACAAACAAATATGCAAAAATTAATAGGTAACATGTTACAATATGGAACTGAGTACACATGTTTGTGCGTGTCTCCATAAAATTACTTCATTTTACAATTGTTCATGAAAAATGTAACTTTCCTATTGGGCTGGGCAATATGTAAAAAAGATTTTAATGATAATCGCATTTAAAATATCACGATATGGTCAACCCCCAAGGTCGGTGAATATTTTTGCTTTGTTGATTTTGCTTTAAAAATTTAATAAAGTTATTGAAACACGAAAAACTTAAACAAAAGACATTTCTAAATTCAAATTGCACTTTAAACAAAACGAAAAAGCAATTAAAATAACAAAGTGATTAAAAAAATCTTATATATAAACCTCCCCAAATCCAAACATTTACTGACTCCAACGGCTCCATTTGCCATTACGCAAGTATTAGTACGCGGCAACAAGTGCAAATTAAGAACTAAAGACAATTATAAATGTAAAGATAATTATAATAATCATCATAATATATAAGCCTAATAAATTCCCTTGTGTTCCCAAAAAAATGCTGCCAAATGTGCGTTCTTATTGAATGTGTTTGTATTGCGTTTTGGTAATACAGTTTATGCTGCCTAAAGAAAAGAAAATAGAACTCAATTTTAGGTTCAAGGTGAACGTGTCTTGTGTCTCTTAGAGTCCCAGAACTCTATGCATGTGCGTGTCTAGGAGAAGCGCTTTCATTTCACTCGTGAACAGCGGAGCTCACTGCGCACATATAAAATCAGTCGCGCATCGGCGGATTTTCTTTCATCTGTTCTTAAAAATAGAATCACATTTCATCAAACACGCACCTTTGTGTCTAATTTCTTGTAATATATCACTCCGAGAAGTCTTACAGGTCGCCTTCCAGAGTGGCTGGTACATCAGCAAAATACTCTGCATGAAAAATCCGCATTTGGCGGGTGTTCATTTCAAACCTTGTTCACAAGGAGTAGGCTGTACGACAAATTTGGGAGAAAGGAAATCAAAACAGTGTCAATGACTTCAAGCTTTGCAATCACACCCACACTTTCTGTTGGAAAATGATCTCTAGAAAGTTTGAAACAATCATGTGTTGGTGAATGGTTAGACACCCTGCGAGCCACTTGATTTTTTAACAAAGAGCCACTTTAGAGCATGTCACATGACACCACTGAAACTGTTTGAAATGTCATAAAAAATCCTTAGCAAAATCAAAAATGTATCAAAAAGCTTTGATTCAAGCAGCTTTCAAGGTGTGTTATCTAAGATACTCTTCGGCTGGCACTGACATTATGCACCACAGAACAACATGCCACGCACACACAGTCGCCATCTTGTGCTGGACGGGACGGGAACCGGATGGGCACTATGTGTGGGTTTGTGTTTAAGTCACTTTCCGTCTCTGGCCAAAGGCAGGAGGAGGTAGAAGGTGCAGATGTCCCTACCTCTCCTGTCCCACCATCGTCCAGGCAGTTAGCCAGCAGCGTATAGAGACCCAGAGAGTCTCTGAAACCACCCTACAGGCTGCTCGAGACACACACAAACACATCTCTCTCACTCACATACACTATTATGGCTGGATGTTTAGCCTAGCATAGCCTTGCCATATCTTGAAGAATTTGTGTAGTGCATTTATGGTACAACCATTCAGTACCATGGTTTACACTGGCCCTAAAAAGTATTTGGGCACTTATGGACACTTAAGTCACACTTAAAAATTTCTGTTGATATTTTGTATCTATTACAATGACATTCAAAGTGGCATCTGCAAACAAATCAAGCTCTTCTCAGAACTAAATTTTCTAAGCAACTTTTGCAACGAGGCTTAGTCTTGTATGTCTGTATGCATCTGTGTCTCAGCATCTGTGTCTGTATTACCTCAATGATGTCTGCGTTGGTCCTGCTTTCGTGCGGCTCGTTGTACTCCGTGTATTTGAGCAGCACTTTGTCCATGTCAGTGCTGGCATACTGGAAGAGCTTGTTTGAGTGATTGAAAATAATGAGGGCAATCTCGCAGTCACACAACACACTGAGCTCGTAAGCCTTCTTCATCAGACCAAACTTCCGTTTGGTGAAGGTCACCTGTGTAGAGAGAGAGAAAGCCAAGTTGTTGGACAGGGAAAGACAGAGAGGTGTGAGAATATGACATAGACTGTGACAATTTCCACAGCAGATGTTACAGTTGGTGACAATTGTGATTGGGACATCATATGTCTTTATCATAGCACAGTCATATAAGCTTCATAAATCGCATATTGTAGGTGGTCACTTAAAGGCTATTTAGCATAATCTGCCAAAATAAAAAAAATAAAAAACAGAGACAACTACAGTATGGTACAATGGGTGTAAAGGCACCCCTTAAGGAAATGTAGATTTTTTTCTGGTCAAACAATGTATAAAGGTCAAAACAATTGATTTATTTTTATTGTCTATTGATAGAGCAACATAATTTGTGTGAAAAGCAATAATAACAGAAGGTTGTTCTGAATAAAATTTAGTTTTTTAACACTTGGTGTAAAAGGCCCCTTTGGGGGGGGTGGTGTTAAAGTGATATCGTGTAGATATAGGGGCAATAGTTACAGGGCACAATTTTTCAACTAATACAAATAATTTTGAGACACCAAGATGCTTTTTTAAGTAACACATTAAGATGATGCTTACTCAAAATAAAAAACAAGATGACTTTCTTTCCATCACATTTTCTTTCAGCTCCCTGCTGCTACGAGTGTCACCTAAAGACACATTGAGTTTACAGACAGAAAGTTTTCTTTTCAAACCCAAGACTCCTTAACCTAAAGAGCTCAACAGTGCAAGCAGACGGTGATTTCATCTCAGTAAATAAAGCCCTTTTCCATTAGGTGAAAGAATCTTCTCTACCTCAACAATCAGTGAGCTGATGTTCCCTCTCTCTCCACACCAGCACCAGGATAAACACCAGCAATGTAATTGCCATCAAAAATAGAAACTGCAGGTAACCACTGGCAACAAGAGAACACAACTTTATCACTGTGAAGAATGTTAAGAGGCAGGAGGTAAAGAAACCAACTTGGCTTCTCACCGTTCCTCTCTCAATCCAATTAACCTCAGGGCCGAATGCTTACCTACTGACCTTTACGGCACCCACGGATTCGAATGCAATCTCTCAGTTGCTGTCATCTCTCTATGAGAGTGCTGGATTTCACTGTGCTTTTACACCTCTCCTACAGACCGTAATTAAAGACATTTTGATGCAGCAAATACACAGAGCATGTTTTTTGCTGTAGTTCAGGTGCCCTTCTCTCACTGCTGCATTCTTTAATTGCCAGAATAACTGCTTTACATCACAGGGAGGTCAAAAGGCCAAGACTTGGAAAGCCAGATAATTTCCAGAGGAAAAGCTCAATTAAAAAATGATATTTAGTGCATGATTAGGCCAAATCTGGGTCAGACAAAGTCCATAAAAGACTTTTGTGTAACTTTGTTGAAAATATGGTTAGTCAGGCACACCTGAGAGAGGAAAAGAGCGCTGACACAGTGAAGCAAGTTGAGTAGGAACACCTGGTCGAGTTAGAAAGCGACTACACACATCAGCACAACTCTAACACCTCCATTGTGACCAGAAAAACATTTCACATATCCCTCTTTCACCTCTCTAGTGTCTTAAAAATTAGCAGGGAAAGAGGTGAGCAGAACTTCGGGCTAATTCTAGGGCTAGACATTATAGCTAAAATAAACAACAACAAACAAAACAAAATGCAATATTTTTCAGCCTACATTATACATTAATATTTATGTATTTACTCTGAAATAGCTTATTTTTTTATTCAAAGGAATCAAACAGCCACTTCAAGTAAATTCAAAATCTTAAATACAATAAGTAAAATACAGTAAATATCTACTTAAACCATATAGCTAGATTTCCCTCCTAAAATGCATGTGGGTCAAAAATGTGGAATATGATTAGGTAAATATTCTTTATAAAACTACTTGTTTCATAAATAACAAGCAGAAATTAATAGTTTAGTTCACCACTAAAATGATATTGAATATATCATAAATATGTTATATATAGCCCAGCCCTAATCCTTACACAGAGGAGGGAGAGGATGACTCATATGAAACAGCGAGTGTATTTTACTGACACAATTTACATGTGACAATTGTGGTTAAAGGTAGGGCTGAATGATTTGGACAATAATAATCATTTATTATTAAGAAATGATTATGGAAATATATTTTTGTAAAATATTAACAACAACAACAACAACATTTATTATTATTATTATTATTATTATCATCATAATTATGTAACAGTCCCATATTTATGTAATATTTTCTTAATCTGAATGCGGCACAGCTATGTGGGCCTTTGTTTTGGTGGAAGCTTTTATTTTGGTGGTGAAGGAAGTCATGAAGGAAGAGAAATGCTCTCCTCCACTCTTCTGTCTACTCTACAAAAGCCATGGTGTTATGAGGTTACTTTAGATTTCAGTAGTAGAGGTGGGAATCACAAGGTAACTGGCGATACAATATTATATCAATATCTAGGTCACGATATGATATTATTGCGGATCTTTATTTTTGATGTATTGCGATTTAAAACTGCGATATATTTCGCGATATTTGTCATATTTTACTCACTGTTTTTCATACTTATTTATAGGAAAACAGAAATCTGTTGCCTAATCACCAAATGTATTATTAAATAAATATAAAAATGCCTCAAATAATTTGAATGTAAACCATTTATCTGTGAAGATGAAAAAAAAGTCTGTGGATTCTTTATTGGATCTGTTTTGTGTTCGCTTTATTTGTGATAGGATGTAACATTACTCAATCAATTTAAATATTATTCTAATTTGTAATATATTATTATTGTTGTTATTATTGTTAACAATAATATAGTTATATTAAGTTTTTTTTTCCCAAACCAAAATGTTGCCAAACTATGGATTTGAAAGAGGATGGTGGATTTTGAATAGTCTCCAACACGCTCATGCTGTCAGCAACTTTTTCATGCTCTGGGTTAGGGCTGTCACGATTATGAAATTTGGCTGGTGATTAATTGTCAAACAAATAATTGCGATTATGACGATTAATTATCTGTTTTAGGGTTATGAAAATTAATTGTCTCTTTAAGGGCTTTCACGATTAATTGTCATATAAATGTTCATATTTCTCAAGGTGTGCTTTTTTCTGCATGTGTGCTTCATACACCTTAAGAAGTCATTTTTACACATGAAATATATAAATCAAATAATAAAACAGGGATATGTGATTTCCTTTTAAGGCTTTAAACATGTATGAATGACATGAAAAATTATGTTTTAAATATCAAAATATTTAAAATACTTAAAATATGGCAGATTACTGTCACGATGCAGAGAATGACAGAGGCTCAGGACCCAAGTGCAGAGTTGAAAACAGGGAATTTATTTATACACAAAATAAAGGCAAAATCCAACATAAACTCCCACAAGGGGGAAAAAACAAACATAAACAACCCGTAGGGGAAAAAGGTAATCCAGGCTGGTGCGGAGAAAACGGGAAACAGGACTGACCAGACCGAAACAGGAACCAAGGAATGTACATAAACACGAACAAATTGGAATCAACCAAAAGACAAGACCGACTGGAACATACAAGACGAACTGGCACTGGACAGCACACACGAGGAGACTAAAATAGGGAGACAATTCAACAGGTTAACAAACAGGGCAGGTGAAACAGATAAATTAATAACGGGCAAACAAGGAGGCAGGGAATGATGCAAGACAGAGATACACATGGCGATACAGAAACAAAACAAAGCCACGTGCTCTCACTCAACAACCAAACACCCGAATGGCTTGAGCGCACATCGCCTAGACAATAAGGCAATATACGATCATGCCAACCGACAGAACAGACGAGAGAATGCGTAGCAACGCCAAATAAAGCAACGGCACACATTCTCACACTAAAAGTCTGAGCATACATCGTGATGTGAATGCCACGCGATGCACGCAACAGGCAACAAAACGAGACAGGACACCTGTGCAAGAGTTCGGCCACACACACACCCGACACCTCAGACCGATGTGACTGAATCTCAGCACAACGTGAAGACAGCTCGCGACCCCGAGAGACAGAACAGATTATTGACGCTGTTGAGTGCATCTGGCCAAGGTGACAAGCGCAATGCACTCACACCAATACGAGACAAGACATGGAACACGAGTGTCTGGATCCTGACACAGACCGAAACCGAACCAGACAGGGGAGTCAGGATCCAGACACCATGCTCCAGACATGAAACAAGACAGACCGAAGAGCGCACGGCAGGGAAATCAACCGAAACCGTGCACTCACACAAAGACAGACATGGGATGATGATGCCACGGTCCTGTCACACAAAAACCTAGACTGACAGAGTGACAGGACCGTGACAGATTACACACTTCAGCTTTAAGAATAGAATATATTTGCTTAAAATTCCCTTATTTGGACATTAAAATGTGATTGGAATTAGAATGCCCAATAATCGCAGTTGTCTCAAATAACTGCAGTTAGATCAAAATAACCACGATCAGACGGTTATTTAATAATCGCGACAGGTCTCCTGCAGGTGATGTCAGAAGCGTTCTGTTCTGTCTCAGAGGTAAAGCATAATAACTGCGGCATCTAAGGGACAGTTGTAGAAGTTCAATAAATGTAAATAATATATATTTTGGCACATCAATATCGATAGAATATCGTGAGGAAAAATATCGCAATACTATAACATATCTATTTTTTTTCTCCCAACTTAAAAGTAACTTTTAGCGGCCAAGCATATTTGGAATTACACAAATGTGCAATTAGTGAATCTATAGTGCTTTGAGTATGTATAACACTACAGAGAACACAAAATCGTCAGGATTCTTACGACCTTTCTAAATTTGGCTAATTCGTATGATATCGTGCGACTGCACTCGTTTGAATTCCTAGGACTTTCACTACAGCCAATGACGTCGCTAGACATCGTTTCCATCTAATACGTGACAATTACTTGCTTCTGTCACACACAACAGCTTCCTATCATGTTTACACACTCTACTGATTGGTTAAGTTTACATAAGGGGTTGGGGTAAGGGCATAATATTAATAAGTATGTCCTTAACGCCTCGTGCACGGAACTCACGCTTACTTTCGCATCAGACATCCGGGAATTTGCACGTGATGAAGTCGTATGAGTTTATGCAAACAACATCGTGTGAGACCATCTGAAATAGCCAACTCGTAAATTATGTAAGATTTTTCATGACACTGGGTTGCAGCTGCGCACATACAGTAACAAAGCGGGCAGCGCGTGCAGACTATTAATTCATTTAATGAAATCATAGCCTTTACGGTTTAATAATCACTCTACGTCATATCTCAATTAAAATGTTATTTTGATTAATCGTTCAGGCCTAGTTAAAGGTTAAGCGTGTCATTTCTGTGCAACTAGCGGTACCATTAGAGACCAACGGAAGGATTCAGGAACTAAAAGTCCCGTTCATTTTCTCATTAGAGAAATTAGTTTTAGCTTTAAAGTACAAACCGTTCTAGACAGAACTATCATTATATACAAGATTGTTCATTTACAGTAGTTGTTTCTGTACAATTCACAGGTCATGTTTATTTGCTTAATCCCAGTGAAGAACAACACAACACATAATCCTGAAAAGAGATCCACCAATCAGAGAAGTTGCTGCACTCTGTTAGACTTTTGTTTCCAAACAGGTTTCCCAAACACTCTTCAAGTTAAACCATAAGCTGACATTCAAATAAACAGCAATGTTTTAAAGGCATCAAAGACTTACAGTGGGAAGTCAGCCTACAAATGTTTTATAGCTGTCTCTGCACATTAAACTGGAATGGGATTTCAACATCAAAAAAAATTACACACTTCTCCTTTAAAACAATGGAAACCACCTTGAGGCATTGGAAGTGCATGATTTTATTTACTTTACACCTTGCTCTGTTTATCTTGTGGAAATGGTCTAAATTACAGATGCAAGTTAAGACAACTTAAAGGAGTCAGAACCAGTTAGAATGAATACAATTCAATTGCCACTAAAAATCCTTCCGGGATCTCCAGTGTAAGTTCATTAAGGTGTTTTTTCAAAACTGAAAGTATTTATGCTACACTGACATCATGAATGTAGATTTCTGAACTAAAAATTGTTTATCCAAAGAGACAGCTTGTGCACTCACCTGTCTGTTGCGCTCATCTGTGATTCGCTGAATCTGGATCTTTTTTCTCCCCATGGCTGCTGTGATTGGCCGAACAGGGGTTGGGGCAAGGTTAAAGTGTTGGTGAGGTCAGACGTCAAAGTTTAGGCTGTCTTGAGGCAGTTACAGGAGCACAAATGGCGATTAATCACCTCAGTGTATGAAGATGCGTGCGTGAGAGAGTGTCTCTCTCTCTCTCTGTTTGCCACCTCTCTAAGGCAGCTGAGCTCAACAGTCTTCCTCCTCCGATAAAAAGGAAGGAAGTAAATAAAGAATATGGCCTTCTGGTAGGGCCTTCAGATCATGATCTGCTCAGGGTGGAAGTCATCCAACAGGTGTCTGTTCTGATATCCAAACCCCCCGGAAAAATAATATGATGGAAATGAATATGATGGGCTTGTGATGAATTCTGTGAAAGAAAAGAGAGACAGAACTTAGAAATAAAACTGGTGTGACAAATTACAGTAAGAGAATTTCAGTCATACTCTGTTACCTGCTTTAGTAATTTTATGGGATAAGAAGGCTAAAATAGGAATACTATAAGTAAACAATTATCAATGAGACTGTCAAATACTTTAACAGTCTTTGATTATTCTGTCACTCATTTGCATTTTCAGTCAATGGAACGGCTTCAACACCCCAT
Source organism: Myxocyprinus asiaticus (assembly GCF_019703515.2). Taxonomy (NCBI): domain Eukaryota; kingdom Metazoa; phylum Chordata; class Actinopteri; order Cypriniformes; family Catostomidae; genus Myxocyprinus; species Myxocyprinus asiaticus. The sequence goes on along the minus strand of NC_059358.1, from coordinate 20,759,951 downwards.
TAAATTGCTGGGCTAGCACAGTTTCTTTCCAGTGTTGATGTATTTCTTTGTGAAACAAGAAGTTGTGGCTGGACATATCGAAACTATCGAGAAAGGACATTCTCATGACAGCGTTTGATTGGCCTAAATCTGTTTAATGTCATCAACATTTTTGGATCATTTTTCAATAAGAGTAAGATTGTTCATTTTCAATGCATAAATCTGTTATAGGTTCATTTTGAAAACTTTCACAGAAACAGTTCACACTTCCCACGCTAGGAAGTGCAATCAAGCTTAAAATCATGATCACCAAGGAGGCTGCTGATGTCAAGATTTATAGAGAAAAAAGAAGTTATATTTTGGTCTGTTTCATCCTAAATCGATTGTAACGCTTCAGAAGACATGGATTAAACCACTTGAGTTTTATGGATTACATTTATGCTGCCTTATGTCATTTTTGGAGTTTAAAAGTTTATACACATTCACTTGCATTGAATGGACAAACATCGTATGTGTGCCTTTGTTTGTGTCCTGCGGGAGAATGAGTTTGAGACAACATAAGGGTGAGTAAATGATGAGAGAATTATAATTTTTGGGTGAACTACACCTTGGCACCAATTGAAATGAACTGGGCCTCACACAAGACACCAAAGTATGTGGTGATTTCTGATCACACTTCACTTAAGGTGTATGTGTGTGTGATTATTAATATCAGATGGCCTCTCCCTCCATCTTCGGGGCACCAGCTAAGGAGTTTCACCTTAACAGTAAAAGAATGATCCAAATGAACCATTCAATAAATTACAATTATGTAAATTGGAGGGAGTTGGTCATCTGAATAATCTGAAGGATTCGAGAGCAGCTTAACCCTTTAGAGCTCTTCTGTATTATCAACACAAAGAACACACAGTTGTAATAAAATGAGTTTTATTTTCAAAAAGATAAACAAGGATAACTAACAAAAACTACAAAATGGTACTAATATGCTAAAAGATAAAATAAATGAATAGGTAAATACAGTGCATAGGATGGAAAGATGTATGTGGTTGAATTGGATGTAGCAATGGCAAAGTATGACTATTATCTTATGGAAAGATAAATTGTGGTTTCTCTGTTAATTAATATGGTGAAAACCTTATTTCTATTTAAACAAATAACTCAAAGTTTATTTGCTAGACATCTGATACACAGGTTATGCAACCTAAGGAACTTTAGAAAATCATAAACTGATAGTAAACACTAATGCCAAGGTCTCTGGAAAGAGGTTAAGTAGTGATTTACGTTTTCCTTGATCGATCGATGAGTTCGGTGATGGCGACGTCTTCCATTGGGGCTCAGGGCCACATTACAGTAGGGAACGAGCTGGATTCCATTTCAACAGCCTTGGACACAAAGGAGCCGAGGAATGCTGATCTCCTGGTAGCACCGAGAGGGTTCTTGCAGTCTGTAGCACGCAGATATACAGCCCTTATGTCGGTGCAAGATTCATCATCTGGAACACACAGATGCACAAAACTTGAAGAGAGGGTTTGCTCACCAGAACTAAACCTTTTCGCTGTAGTCATCTCCCTGGAAAAGGGATTCCGAACTTGTCGTTGCAATAGTCTCTTGTAGTGAGACTTGGTACTCGGTCGATCTTCTACTGTCTCTGGGATGGACACTAAGAAAATTTGGGTGATCTGTTATGCTCTCTCTCTCTCTCTCTCTCTCTCTCTCTCTGCGAAGCGGAGACTTAGCATATTGGATGGTTTGAATCCCGTTACATCTCCTACCACTCAGGCCAGAGATTCAGAATGTTGATTATTATTCTGTTATTGCTCCCGAACTCAAACTGCCAGGAACTCAGAACAGAGAAGTGTTATAGAAGTGTATCCTGTTAACGTCCTCTGGACGGGGATTCAGGACAAAGGGGTTTTAGAAGTGTATCCTGTTAATGACCCTCTGGACAGGGATTCAGGACAAAGGAGTGGTCATCCGGAGGATAGTTTTATACCTTCCTGATGAGGAGATTTCAGTTTGGCGCTTCTTGTTTCAGGGTTACGATTGGCTGCTGAGATCAGAGGGGGCAACACAGTGTGGCTCACCCTCCCTTTTCGGTTTGGAACATTTGCATATTTTAAAGTACATAGTTAGAACAATGTCTTTAAAGTTTTATCTATGCATTGTTCCTTTTCCAAACCTCTTAAAAAATACTCTTGGCATTTTTCTGAAAATATAAAGAACAAACATGATATTGAACGATTAAATATTACGCACGCATTAATTTATACCACCATAGTTTAATTTGTGTGAACTATTCTGCTAAGTGAACAACTGCAATTTACATAAACAGTTCTGTGAACAAACATGGAGTGGATGTGTTGCAGTTGGTGTCCATGTTAGGAATAAAAGTCTGTGTGTAAAGATTTGTCTTTGTGGCTACTTTGTTTCAGCTTTTGCCACATGGTAAGTTAATGCTGCTTCAAGAGGTCTTGAAGATATTTATGGTCTTTATCTCAACTCTGGACTTGGCCAAACCTTAGGATGGAGGGTGTGAGAGGTTGATAAGAAACCACTCATGGACCAATGAGAAGTCTTTTCCAACATGTTGGAAGGTCCGGGGCCTTACTTTCTGAAGTATCTGGTAGTTGTCCGAGCAGCTTATCTGATGGCTATGCTTGGCATTTGTTTGTGTTGGTCCTGCATGGATCCACTCTTCTTTGCCTTGACAGTAAGAGAAGGGCTCTGCCATAAACTGGCTCCTGGAATGTCATCTGGTCCGATTTTCACCACACTTGCATATAGATTGCTTCAAAGCTAATAAGACAGGGACTAAAAGCCACATGGTGGCATAAAAACACTTCAAGATTTCTTTATGCCAGGCAACAGCCGCAATATAGACGCTTGGCTAAACCTCCTCCAGCACCCAGACAGAGCCCAGGATTCTGACTTTGTGTTCTCATTCATAAACCGCTGACACTGATGTTGCTTACAGAGCTAAAACATCTTCACCTGCAGGATAAACACCTGCTGCTTGAGTGTGTAATCCAGCAGGACTCTGATTGTTCTCTCACTCCTAAGCCTCCCTTTCACGTGTCATCAACATGGATATAAAGCCATGTTTGAAGGTAAAGTGATTTTCTAGTTTTACTATTAAAAAACAAGAAAATAACAATGAGAACAGATGCTTGTGAACATGACACAGCACCAGTGTTTGTGTGAATGAATAGCAGCATGAATGAATTTACTGCTCCCTAAGAATTGTCATATGGGCCAAGAAGGCTAATTTTAAAACATGCTATTATTATCTCTGCCTTCAACTGAAAAACAACCGAGGCCTTTAAAAAGAGTTCTATATATACATCTAGACTGTATATATGACTGCCAACACAGGCCGACTCACTGAACAGAGAGGCCTGAAAACTTCCTCATTTCCCCTTTTGCACTTATGCAGGCGACCCGAATTTGAATCTGGCTTGGATAATTTCCAGAAACCACCAAAAACCATATGATCATTTCTAGAATCCTCACAACTGGAAAGGCTCTTCTGCTAATTAATTCTTGATAATTCCTTCTAGTAAAGTAAACACACATGCAGCAGCGTTAGATGAAGTCTTTTTCAAGAGATAAAAGCCTTTAAATTTCAGGAAACAAATACTGATCTTTCTCAGAGGAATGTTTACATTTAAAGATCCCATGAAACCAGAGTTAGAGTTTGGCTTTTAGAGCATCTCCATTAGCTTTTTAGGCAATCAATCTACATATTAGTGTACTCCTAAAAGTTGACATACTTAAAATTTACAGTCTTTCGCTTCTGGCAAAACAGACCAAACATTTTAATGACTCATCTTGCACTACACAGATTTTTTTTTCCTATCAAATGCTTTCTAGAATGATAATGACCCTCCCCCTGCAACCAACTAGCAAGTAGCAAATCATAGTTAATGGCTGGGATGTGACTAAAATATTTTGTCTGTAAAAAAAAAAAAAAAAAAAAAAAGACAAGCCCTTTGATATGTCCCGCCCAAGCTTCCTGTTTAAGAATACTGCTCGTCAAATCATTTCATGGGGTCTTTAAAGCAGTTTTATAGCATGTGCTTAATGCCATAACACTTGTTCTACTCAGATAACTTCAGAATTCATGTTCGATGAAGAAACAACTGACGAATTTACACTTGTTTTTTTAGTGTTGAGTGACCGAAAAGGGCAAAAGGCACTAGCTCACATAGAGTATTCTTAATCAGTGTCTAAACTGATGGGTTTGAAAAAAACAGTGCTTGTCACAAGTTTCATCACCTCTTTGACACTGAAACCTGGAGTGGTGTTTGTATGTATATGTACAGTACGTGTGTGTTCCTACTGGAGAGGATGTGTCAATAGGAAAGGCTTCCTCTCCCAGCCATTAGTAGCGCAGGCTTGAGTTCAAAGTGACTCAGAGTTTGTGTGTGTTGTGGTCAATGGGGCCAACACATGAAAAGACTTCTTTATCTGCAGAGAGAGTCAGAGTGTGACCTTTCACCCTGTGAACACTGAGAGGGGCCGATTCCCAGCTCTGATCTCAGTCGCTTCACCAGTGACCTGGACAGTGTCCTTAGACTGCGGGTCCTCACAGTCAGACTCTCCAATCACAGAGAACTCAGACAATGAAGTACTTGATAATGCTGTTGCTTGATAATTCTGTTCTGAAGACTATGACTTCACTGGACTGTTAGAGATACATCTCAAGAGTAGCTCTTTATAATGTGAACCAAATTTATTAAGCAGGCTTACAAGAGCCAGACACTGGTAAGAGTGACAGTATAACTGAAGTAGATTTTTAAATATTAGTTAAATATTAGTTTAAATAAGAAATAGGAGCGCTGCTTGCCCATGCATAACTCTCAAGAATGATATTCAGGTCCCCAGATATGACTTAGGCCCCTTCTTCAATGTCAATCTATGAGATTTTTAGTCATGTTTTATCGTCTGGTCTCTTAAGGGCTGTTGCATTTTTATAATCAGTATTTTATTTATTTTGTGTATTATGTATATTGCATTTTGTATATATTTTGTATATTGTATGCATTTGTGTGTGTATGTGATGCACATAAATGTTTTATATATATATATATATATATATATATATATATATATATATATATACATACGTACACACACACACACACACACACACACACACACACACATCAATCAGCCACAACATTAAAACCACCTGCCTAATATTGTTTAGGTCCCACTCGTGCCGCCAAAACAGCACCAGCCCGCATCTCAGAATAGCATTATGAGAAGCTATTCTTCTCAACACAATTGTACAGAGCGGTTGTCTGAGTTACTGTAGACTTTGTCAGTTCGAACCAGTCTGGCCACTCTCTGTCGACCTCTCTCATCAACAAGGCATTTCCGTCCACAGAACTGCCCCTCATTGGATGTTTTTTTGTTTTTGGCACCATTCTGAGTTAATTCTAGAGACTGTTGTGCATGAAAATCCCAGGAGATCAGCAGTTACAAAAATACTCAAACAAGCCCGTCTGGCACCAATAATCATCCATGTGATTATCTAATCATCCAATTGTGTGGCAGCAGTGCAGTGCATAAAATCATGCAGATACGGGTCAGGAGCTTCAGTTAATGTTCACATCAACCATCAGAATGGGAAAAAATGTGATCTCAGTGATCTGGACCGTGGCATGATCTTACTTTTTGGAGAAATGTCCTCTGGTCTAATGAAACAAAAATTGAACTGTTTGGCCATAATGACCATCATTATGTTTGGAGGAAAAAGGGCAAGGCTTGCAAGCCGAAGAACACCATCCCAACCGTGAAGCATGGGGGTGGCAGCATCGTGTTGTGGGGGTGCTTTGCTGCAGGAGGGACTGGTGCACTTCACAAAATAGATGGCTTCATGAGGAAGGAAAATTATGTGGATATATTGAAGCAACATCTCAAGACATCAGCCAGGAAGTTAAAGCTCGGTCGCAAATTGGTCTTCCAAATGGACAAATACCTCAAGCATACCTCCAAAATTATGGGAAAATGGCTTAAGGACAACAAAGTCAAGGTATTGGAGAGGCCATCACAAAGCCCTGACCTCAATCCGATAGAAAATTTGTGGGCAGAACTGCAAAAGCATGTGCGAGCAAGAAGGCCTGTATATACTGTATATACATACTAATATATATATATATATATATATATATATATATATATATAAAACATTTATGTACAAACACACACATGTCAGCATATAGCACTTCTCACAGCTCTCAGGCACAAAGGTGAGCGGTTGTACAATGCAGCTGCCACACACACATTCAGGGGAAGGTGTTATAATTTTGAGTTGTGGTTTTGCTCATACCACTGAGGAAATCCTGCGGAACAAGGCTTTAGCGTGCAACACAAGAAAAACAACATATTCGCAAAGGCCTGCATAAACAAGCAAATAAACAACTGCACATTAATGTATAAAGACTCACACTGCTAGTGCAGAAGAACCAAAGAAGATCTCTGGCAAAATTAAATCATTCTCTAGGTTCTTTCCACTTTTTAGAATTTCCACCTTCAAGCAGCTCTGAACCTCACAGTTGCAAGGCTGAACAATAAGGCTGGCCTGGGTTCAGTGTGAGACATTGATATGTATGCCTTGCAAACCTAAACTTAATTTTCTGTGATTGAACATTGCTGTTGCGAACTCTGCTTCACTAAGATAATGCTATCTAACTTGCAGACATAGATAAGGTTTTCTCAAACAACGGAACGATGACTTGTGACAGTTTTTTGTTTAAAGGGTTAGTTCACACAAAAATGAAAGCTCTCATAATTTACTCACCCTTGTGCTATCCCAGATGTGTATGACTGTCTTTCTTCAGCAGAACACAAATGAAGATTTTTAGAAGAATATTTCAGCTCTGTAGGTCTATAAATTCCAAGTAAATGGGTGCCAAATATTTGAAACTCCAAAAAACACATATAGCAATAATGAAAGTAATCCATGTAAGTCCAGTGGATTAATTAATGTCTTCTGAAGCAAAACACTAGGTGTGTGTAAGGAATAGATCAATATTTAAAACTTTTTTTTTTTACTAAAATTGTTCGCTTCCAGCCAGCTCATTGACATGGGTAGATTTCAAAGCGCAAACGCCTCCTCTGGATAGATATTTATAAGTAGATACCTTTTTAGCAGCTGTTCCTATGGACACCGATTCTGTTTCCACACAAAAGCAGTTTATGCAGCAGTCTGAGTAAGGAGCTCGGTCTGAGGCATCTCCTCCATTCACTTGCATTTAAAACAATACAAACAACTCTCTTTGTTGACCGTTCCAAGATTGCACTGCAGTTGACGTATCCAAATCAGCCAAATGAGGCATCTATGTATGAATATCTATGCTCCTCTGTTGTAAACAACACTGCGCTTCTGTATTTTTTTGTATTTCATGCATCAGTTCTCGCGTGAACTTGCCAACGCGCTTACGCTACGGGAGAGGCAGCGTGTATTCGACCGTCGTGCATTTTTAGTAAAAAAAAAGTTTTAAATATTGATCTATTCCTTACACACACACACTTAGTGTTTCACTTCAGAAGACATTAATTAATCCACTGGAGTCGTATGAATTACTTTTATGATGGCTATATGTGCTTTTTGGAGCTTCAAAAAATTGGCGCCCATTCACTTGCATTTATAGACCCACAGAGCTGAAATATTCTTCCAAAAACCTTTGTTTGTTTTCTGCTGAAGAAAGAAAGTCATACACATCTGAGAATTTTCATTTTTGGTTGAACTATTCCTTTAAGTTAGAATGGGTTAAAAATGATAAACTAATTAGTAATGTTTCACCATCGTTTTCCAAAAAAAAAAAAAGTCTTAGTTATGAATCCACAACTATCATTATGTAACATCATAGCTTTATTGCAAAGGTAACCTAATGTTAAAGAAAAAAAATTTTTTTTTTTTCATTAAACATAACATATTGTAAAGCAATTGATATATAACATAAAGCTATTCATCATATTTGTGGTGGGGCCACAAAAAATCTTGGCATGTTAGCAAATAAAATCTGAACTACTTGCCCATTCGAACCAGCAGAAAAAAAAATGCTTATTGTTGAGCCCTTCAGCTGTGCCGCAGCGTTTCTAGTAAGGATTCTGAAGTGCCAGAGTTCCACTGGGATAAGCTGACACTGCCCTTATCCATGTGTGGGCATATGGCATTCTGTGCAAACGTGTATGTGTGTGTAAGCATATCTCCTCTGCATGGTGTGTGAGAGAGTCCAGTTTTGTTATCCCTCCCTGTAACTAGAGGCAGAGTGGCCTGGGGCTCAGAGATAAGGGACTGTGCCACTTTGGACCAATGCCAAAGCAATGCTGAGAAATACATCACCTTCCTAGCTCAGAGCGGGAGGTCACCGCCTGGGACAGAGAGTTGTTTAATTCGACCATTTACAGTTTCCGTACATCGGCACTATACAAAGCACCTCATGACCATAGCTCTGCAATAACCTGGCATTCCTGGGACCAATAAAAGCGATTTCATACTGAGAAAGTAAAAGCAAGCTGGTGGGCACCTCTTCAGCTGACTAATATGTTGTGACACTGGAAAGGAAAATTGATGTGAACTAGGGTTGTGCTGATAGACGATGATATCGGGGATTGACAAAAGTCAGAGATATTGGCAACAGCTGATGCCTTTGACAATATGAAGAAGAAATTTGGCTCGTTTTCCCATTAATGTATTAAATGTATTATTATTATTAGGCTATTATTAATATAAAATTAATATTACAATTCATTTGCCCTGCCATAGTTTCACAACAACATCACCGCATATAACCGACACTTGCGACACCGACGCGTGTATGAGGATTATAAAAATGAGGATTACTCCTCATTGAAAATGTTTTAAAAACAGACTACAAAACTACATCCCACATCAAAATTTTATTGCAAGGTGATAGACCTATATTCAGAAATTATGTCAAGAGTGCTTGTTATAAAAGAGACACATCATTCTTATACAGTTATTGTTAAAGCCATATTAATATTGTCATTATTTAATTAGCGTACTATTAAGATTAGGCTATTTCTAGTCTATGACTGACATTGATTCTTCTAATTTTTTTCCCCACTAACATTAATGTATGGGCCACAAGAGAAATATTAAACCAATAAATTAAGATAGTTGATATACCGTTATCAGCATATGTTGAGGTAGATTCAGCTGTTCCTGCGCCTAGCGGAGCTCTCGTTGTCTCTGCCGGCTGTGAGAGCATGCGCCGTTAATGCAGCGACAGATGCCAAAAGCTCAATCAGTTTTTGCTTTCTCCTTCTGTAGTGAATAATTGACTGCCACATTCAAGTTATGGCCAAAGCAGTTTAACCAAGGCCGTTTGAGCCCTCGTATGGCAGCAACAATATTGGCCCTGTTGTCTATGTCCCGATCGTGCATGACCTCTGTCAGCCCCTCAGCCAGTACCTCTGCAGTGTGGTTGTCCGGGATGAATGTTGTTTCAAGACATTTTGCCTCCAGTTTCCAATCCTCCAAAATATAATATGCGGGCTCGACTTTTGCGTCTGGTTCAAAACCTAAATATTGCCAAAAAAGAAATTTTTCTTTATCACCAGCTCCATCTTTGCACGCAAAATGATGGACAACGATTCTAATTTTCCGCGCGTCATTTCCCGTGATAAAAGTAAATAATTAAATAATAATGAGTAAATAAATGAGCAAATAAATGAGCAAATAAGTAAACTATTGCCCCGCCCCCTGTGCGATAATATCGTGTATTGGCAATCTCACAGGCTGACGATAGGACAATCTGACTATGGAGAAGATCGCCCAACACTAATGTGAACATTGCCTAGGGCTGGGCGATATATTGAAAATTCACAATATTTTCACAATGATTATGCTGGCGAAATAAAATTCTGCAACACCGTGAACAAAGCACTGACTTTGTTGGGGATATAACATTAAGCGACATCTTGAATATCGCAGTGATTTTAATGCACTTTGAATTTGGCCAATAAAGACAGACTTCAGAGAAATCCCTAGATCATATTTCATGAATTAAAAAGTGCTTTAGTAATATACAGTATATCTATAGGTAAATATTGCTGTTTATTACTATGCATTGTTACAATAATCTTCCTTGAGTTTATTTAGTAAAAAAACAGTGAGAATAAATTTGTCATTATTAGATTTATAATGTATTTTACTTCTTTATGACATTTAATTCTTTCCTAAAACATTTACAATCTTGGCTACAATGGCTGTTACTTTGAAACCATCTGAGAGCAAATACGTAGCCTAAATATCTTGACAATAGCCAAGAGGCTTAAAAATATCAAGATACAATTTTGTAGCTACATTTACAAGATCTAATGGTGACTAATTAAAAATTAAGAAAACACACCTAAGAGAAGACAAACTCGATATTTAACTCAAATCCCAAAACAATCATTCAAAAGGGGTAATCGGAGCACACTTATTGGCAAAACGAGACGTGTTGGCCACAAAGAGTACAAAGAAAACAAGCTTGGCTGGTCTAACACAGAGCCACAAAGCCCTGTACTGGAGAAAAGGTATTTTGAGGAGACACCCTCATGCTTTGGAGTTTTTCTGTGCTGAAAGCTGTTCAAAACATTAGCTCTGGCTAAACTGAGGCAAAAATGGCACTCGTTGAGCTCTGAGAGACTCTCCAGCAATTCACTCCAACCTTGGGGTTTTACTGCCAGCACCAACTGCAGGATATTTCCAGCCTGTTGACTCAACCTCCCCGCACGGCAGGAACTCACCCTGTCCAATATGGCTACTAGGCTGCTGACCACAGCGCACAATGATTTCCGTTTTTCAACACAGTCATTTGTTCAGTACACAGCATATAGGCTACTGATGATATGACTGTGTTCATGTCGAGAGCCATCCCTGGACCTCCTCCAGGAGTAGGGAGCAAGGTTGCGTAATGTCTGCCAAACCACAAGTGTAACCCAATCCCTGAAGTGGGGGAGGGCAGTGGGTACTGCACTGCAAGGACAGCATTTCAGGGGAAGGGGTGTAATGGATCCGTGGTCTTCAGCTTGTGAATCATGCCGCTACTGTCCATCTCGTCAACTCTGTAAGCAAACTACAATGCTAGGGGCCACCACTATCAACCCCAATTAATTTATTTTTTGGTGTCAGACTACAAGATTCTTCTAGTCTTTTAGCCTCAGACTTTTGACAAGCAAAGCACTTGGGAACAGAAGTAACAGGGTTGTCTGGTTTGCACTGTACTGTAGGTTCTTGTTTACACCAGCTTATCTTTTCCAGCATCAGTGTGGACAATGTGGTCAAACTTGTCAGTTTACAACACTACAACACGGTCAAACAGACCAGAGTGCATCCTGCTAACAACACCCAGGGAGCTACACGAGAAGGGTTTGAAATCAAGAACTTTTCATAGTGGTTCCATTTTTAATAATTAAGGATTCAAATGATTTTCATCATATTCGGTTCCGTTAATGGTTCTGGAGCATCTGCACTCTTCTGCTAGAATAGTAAAATATTAATTTAAAGAACACTAATTTCCTGCACCGCTCTGAGTGTGAATGACTATTTTAACATGAACACCAGAAAGCAGAGAAAAGCTGCTTACGGCTCGAAATCGGTATATGGGTTTACATGAGCTGTGTTAGCGCCGTTCTCTTTACTCCTGTATACAAGCGGCTCGATGAGTAAGCAGCTTTCTCCACAGTAACTAAATTTTCCTGCAACGCTTGTGTAAATAACAAACTACTTGTCAATTTTCCGCACTGTTCAGATTACACCAATTCGTGACGCTTCCGTTCAGTTTGTTTATGGCCCCGGTTACGTTTCAGCGGCTCATGGACCCAATCCTCAGGTTTGCTTACGCCACTGCCTATTTCGACGACATCATTATTTACAGTAATGATTGGCAGCAGCACCTGCAGCATCTGTGGGCTGTCCTGAGGTCGTTGAGATGGGCGAGACTCTCGGCAAACCCAAAGAAGTGCGCAATTGGGCGGGTGGAAGTACGTTATCTCGGCTTCCGTTTGGGTCACCTAAGACCCTAAAAGGAAGTGAGACAGTACCTGGAGCTGGCTGGCTATTATCGCAGGTTTGTGCCTAATTATTCAACCATCACCAGCCCGCTGACTGAGCTTACTAAAAAGGGGGCACCAGATCCGAGTAAGTGACAGGCCGGATGGCTCCCTGGCCTGAGTCAGGCAATGGGGGTATATGGTGATGTGGGCGTGGCCGAGCAACATCTGTGGAGAGCGTTAGCCAGCTATATCCCTGACAACCATGTCACTCATGTTTATCACATCTGTTTGCTGTTAGCCAGCTATATTTTGTCAGTGCAGTCAGTAATGTAGCAGACTGAAAGGTAAACATCAGAGCAACTTTTTGCAGCTCAGCAGACAGTGGTGTAGTGGTGGATTCTGTGTGGTGAGTGTTGATTTCACGCTTCGCTGCTACCTAGTTGGTGAGACACAATGCTGGAAAGTAAATAAAGTCCATCTTTTACTCTCCGTGACAACGAGCTTATAGCTAACTAGCTAATCACACAGCTACTTTCATTACTTGTCAGCTGAGTGGAAGCTAATGTGTAAACACGTATTCACCAAACTGTTTTGTTCAGGATTCACAGTTTGGTACCCCCTTCAAATGAACAATTCTAGTCATTGCATTTATAAAATGTAATATTTAAAAGTCTGGTTTTCCACAGTTGAAAGTTTCCCCTGAACTTGTATAACAAAATACAGTGTAACACCGCTGCCACTGTTTTTCTCTTGTCTCGGCAGATGTAAATGCTTCTTGTTTTACATCCTGCCTCTAAATGACTGGCAGTATTAAAATAGTCAACATTTGACTGTTACTAAACAGTACTGATGTTTATTTAGCTATTTATTGTATTTTTATTTATTCTTTGTTTTAATGGTCAGAATTTGACTGATACTAAACATAAAGTACTGATTTTTATTTATCTGTTTATTTAATTTGAATTTATTCTTTATTTAATGGTCAGCAATTGACTGATACTAAACAGTACTGATGTTTACTTAGCTATTTATTGTATTTTTATTTATTCTTTATTTAAATGGTCAGCAACTGACTGATACTGAACATACAGTATTGATGTTTTTTAAGCTATTTATTGTATTTTTATTTATTCTTTATTTTCTCAGTGTTCATTTCTAGAATTTGTTGACAATGTATTATAATAATAATAATAATGTCAAATATTCTTTGATAAAAATATTTGTTTAAGAAAACAGCCTTTACATAGAGTTTACATAAAATACCTTTGCATAGTCATATCGATATATATCAAAAATCCACATAGAAAAGGTCTGTTTTCATTCCAGCTTAAAAATTAACTATATCGGCCACCGTATCGGTAATCGGTGAATTTACCCCTCTAAAATCGGTATCGGTTGGGCTCTAATAGTTACAAGACTTATTTATAAGGAGGAGGTGGTGTTTCTTCAAAAGGAATAAAAGAATAAATGCTAAGAGGCAGTAATTGTGAAGTGGAACTGGAATCAGGCAAGAATCATTTAATTTGTTACAATTCCTATCCCTATGCATGAGTCTGCAAATACTTCTACTACAATCTAATGCTGTTCTAGGGTCAGGTAAATCCTTGACACTTACACTCAAACTTCAACCCCATACCTTACTTAAACCCCAAGGCCTGATCAGATCACCTTTGCCTGAAGCATAACGCTAGTGACATCAATTTGACAAGTGGAAAGGAGGGTGTGTCTGCGAGTGGTTCATCATGAGTGCGTCATATTTTGCCAATGGCTGGTAACACAACAAAACAAATATATATATTTTTTATCTTAACAGAAGATTATCTTGTTGGTTCAGTGAAATTAAGTGACAAATATCAATCTCTCTATGGAAGCCATGCTACACAAGCAAGAACGATGTCATTCTTATTTCTATAGAAAAGCTCAACGGTAAAAGAGAAGACTTACAGGTAGAACAGAGCTAAGCCGGAAAACAAGACAAAATGATCTAATACACCGCAACACTAGCAGCTGTTAACAAAGAAATGCTGGTCTTCTTTCCCTGTTCATTTTAAAGCTTGTTTTCAAAATGCAGTCTCAAGAAAACCCAAAAACACTTTTAATCAAATCATATTTGTCCATGACTGCAGTTCTTAGGTGCTTAAAGAACCTTACTGAACCAGCTTAAAGAATAGAAGATACGGTCAATATATTCTCCTAATGAATTCAATAGCTTCACTCACGCCTAGCAGGGGCTCAATAAAAAGCCCAATCTTTGCAATTAGCTATAGGCTTTATGGATTTACAGACTTTTGATGCCATTTTAATTGAATAGTCTAATTTGGTAAATTAGACTTTGCCAATGAAATTATTAAAAAATACTTAACATCAAATTAGAAAATTAGAGTCCAATTCCTGCACAGTTATAGTTACACAGTATACAGTTTTTTTACTGAACCAAGGCTGAAACTATTATTAGGTGAAATCATTACAGTAGGGTTGCGCAATTAATAAAATAAATAATCGAGATCACAATTACAGCTGCCACGATTACCAAATCGTGAAGTGTCAATTAAAGCAGTCCAGATATGTTGACTCCTGTTGCACAAAAAAAAGCTATGGTCCCACTTTATAGTAGGTGTCTTTATCTACTATGTACTAACATTAAAATACATAAAATACAATGCATTTATCATGTAACTACATGTTGTTCTGCAAAATTCTCACAAGATTCACATTTGCTGCTATTGAGGTTGAGGTATGGGTAGGTTTAGAAGTAGGGGTCAGGTTGGTGTTAGGGTTTAGGATAAGGGTTGGGATAGGGTTTGGAATAAGGTTAACAGTGTAATGACAGATGTAATTAAATGCAGGTACTTCAAAATGCAAGTGCAATGCAGCAACATGTATTTACATAATACAGTAAGTAAGGTACATTGTATAAAATGCTTAAGTGCACAGTAGTTAAAGACACCTAGCATAAAGTTGGTCCAATTCTATTTACAACCTTTGCAGCAGTGGAGCATTGACCAATCACAGGCATGTCCGTTGCTCAACTTCTGTGTATAATTTTGTCAAAGTCTGAATAACAGTTTTGTTTTTCATGTTGCTATAAGAGGGCCAATGTGAACTTGACCGTTTAGGCACTGTCTTGATTCACTGAAATAGCAATAAAGTAATTCAGAAACAGTTCTCATCTTGTTTTGGATGTGTAGACCAAAGATGCACCAGACCAAATAATTATTTTAATGTAAATTCTATTAATCTAAATTATTTGCCATTACAAAATCAACCAATACATTTGTCATAATCGTGCAGCCCTAGTATGACAAATAGCAACTAAAATAATTCAGATTCAGACATACTGAAAAAAGTAATGCCACTCTCAAAAATAAGACAGACTAACAGCAAAAGAAAAGAGAGAGAGAGTGAGACAGACAGAGATGTGAAGTGCTCTGTGTGTAAAGTGAGGCTGTCATGCAGCACAGCACATGGACCTGTCACACCACACCACTCTTCAACGCTCAGAAATACCCTAAAGGCACCACATTGTTCATGTCAACCTGATCTCTTGATGACGTTCACGGAACATACAAATCTGAAAAACAAACTAGTAAAAATATTTTGGGACATTTACGCTGCATTTTTCATGCCATATCAATTTTTGCAAAGTAATGGAAACAAACACGTTCAAATGTAAAGTGTCATACAAGTTAAAGAAATGAGAAGTTAACCGAAAAGTCTCTCAGGCTTAAAGTTATTAGAGTCATTAGTGTTACATTTAGTACACTTTAGAGTTTGTCATCTTTCTTACCCCTTAAAACTCAAGATGAACAAAAAGCTGCCAATTCGATCTTAGGTTCGTCCCGTTTCATGTGTACAAAGTTCATTTCAAATGACCCAATCAAATGTCAAATAAAATCCAAGCGGACTGAAGCATAGTTCGTCCTATGGCAGACAGTGGAGAGCCGTTCAGCAATGAGTCTCTGATGTGGAGTGCTCAATTCCCAGCCCCCCCCCAAACCAACCCTTTGCCCTAATATGCCTTTAGCAACTGCCTTCAATCCATCAGTGTCTTTGGATGTAATTGAGAGTGTGGAAGGGTGTCAGGTTTGGAACGGTTGTCAGTATGTCAGATCCTCTGTTCTCTGGCCTGTACATGTGTGTGTTAAATGTAGTGGCAGCTGCCTACACACCTTTTGTTCCAACACCCTCTTGTGATGTCTTTGCTGTCACAGCTGTAGGAAATTCAGCTTCCTGCATCGTGCTGTCGCAGGTTATGAGATTAAAACCCTGCATGTTTGGACACTATCTTTGCATTTCGCAGGTGAAAATAATTTGTTTAACAAAAGCAATAGCATGTTATTCTGTAGCCTTCAGTCTTATTTTGTAATGTTTTATAAAGCATAATCACTTCCCCAAGAACAAATCTCCAGATCTGCCCTTTTCTGACCTCCAGATCTCTGAAGGGCTTTGGAAGGGTGTGGGAATGCTCAGCCACGAGTCCATAAAACAGCAATGAAACTGAGTTTCCAAAGGGAGGGGAAAAGGGAAAAAAACATTTCAGAAACAAAATCATCATGCTCTGGCATTCAGCATGTTATGGCTTAAAGGGATATGCAAGTTGTTCCAAACCCATATGACTTTCTTTCTTCCGTGGAACACAAAATCAGATGTTGGGCAGAATGGTAGCCTCAGTCACCCTTCACTTTCATTGCATGTTTTTTCCATACAATGAAAGTGCATGTTCACTGAGGCTGTAATTAACTTACATTCTGCCTAACATTCTCCTTTTGTGTTTAGAAATAATGTCATACGGATTTGGAACAACATGAGGGTGAGTAAATTATAACATAAATGTATCATTAATATCATATATCATTTCTTTAGTGTTCTGTTTCTTTAAGAAGGGAGGTTTGGACAACAGGGAATGTTTCTCACATAGAACAAACTTTTTTTGTGGATAAATCTTGTGGTGGGGGTGGATTTTAAACTCTCTCTACTCTATATCATGTTGGAAATCTGCCAACAGTGGGAAGAAAATATATAAACATCTTAAACAAAACACACGCGGGCCAAAATCTGCCGGACACAATTGCTAGCACAACAAACACCACTGACTGGTCATGGGTCTGTTAAGATCCTGTTTCCTTGTTAATTCTTTCTCTCTCTCTCTCTCTCTCTGATGATCTCTTTGTTGTGCACATAGCACTGGCCCAAAGCCCATAGAGGGAGCTGTGCAATAGCCTTTGATTTTGTTCAATAACCAATGCCAGTGCTGTTCCGTAGTTGATATGGCACTGACCACCTGTGTAGAGGTGAAGCCACCAGGAGCATGACGATCACGTCCCTGTGCTTACATATGCACTTTTAAGCCTCGTTCACACTAACTGCGATTTTATCACTGGAGGTTGCCAAGTCACTCAGTACGTGGAACTTTAAAAGTTCCATTTCTGTCAGACTAAAACCCAAGTTTTTTTTAAATGGCATATAATCGCTTTAGTCTGACTGAAATCCAACCAGTCAGATTTTTGTGAAGTCGCACTAACAGACCTAGATAATGCAATGTAGCTCAGCTTCATCCAGCATGTTTACATGTTATTCAAACCACAATTGGCCTCACTGTTGTGCACTTGCTCCAAAAGGTGACGAGAGACTAGGGCTAGGTATTGATACAGATTTCCAGATTCGATTTCAATTTACAAGCTCTCGATTTGATTTCGATTCGATATTGATTCATTTGGGTATATTTCGGTTATAATGTCCCTTTTGCTACATATAAAATAAATTATTTTCCAGATCATGTGGTTAATTACACAGGGGACCTTCTAACTAGGTACATTACGAACTTAATAATTTTACTAATAATATTTTATTAGTTTTTCATCATTTTGGTCACATTTTGGCTTTTTAAAAATGAACACATCCATGTTTTCACTCAATAAATAACATACTATTTCATATATAATTTTTTGTTACATGTTTATTGTTTAATTGCACAATTTGTACCATTTACAAGTAATTACACTGATTTGTTGAGCACGTGCTAAAACAGGTACTGTCTCTTTAACAAATCCATCATTTCTATAAAGAGCGTCTGTAAATGAACGTTAACGAGAAGACTCAAATGACTTTATCTCAACTTTTCTTTGCATGATTAGAATTCAATGTTTATTTTTTGTTGTTTTTGATCAACAACTGACTGAAGAGAACAGAAAGGGTATTAAAAGAGACTATACTCAATGACAAATGGGTCGCGTGGATCTCATCTTTGGACACACATTACACGGAACAACTTTTATACCCAACACGCAGTGAAAGGATCTCGCTGCTAAATACTCCACCACTATACTACACAAAATTTCACTGGTGAGTGAAATATGAACAGCAGCCAGTTGCCAAATACATACATTTTAGCCACATAGCGTGAAATTTGGTTGCAAATGTGAGCGATTTCCTCCCACTGAAATGGAGGGTTGCGCATAGAGTAAAAGACTGATCTTGGGATTTAAGAATCGATATCGAGATCGTTCAAATGAAGATTGCGATGCATTGGAAAATCGATATTTTTACCCACCCCTAAATGCAACGTGTTTAACACTTCCTCAGCTGACCTCCTTCCTTTTAAATATTCGATTACACTTTGTGTCATGTACGTATACATGAACAGACAGATGAAGACTGTAGCTCAGCTACGCAAAAACCTGCCGTAGCTCAATTTTAACTGCACATGTAAATGGACTGAGTGTGAACAGGGCTTTACATACATCCCAACAAACTCTAAAGATGATTAACATTTAACAAAGAGAATACTCTTTGACTTGAAAAAGATGACTGAGAAACTATTTAATGAAGGAATTTGAATAGATGAATTGCTTACCATATTTAATAAACCTCCGAGTGGAACGCAGCTCAACACGTTCAATAAAATCTCTTGTGGTAGGACTCCAGTGTAAACTTATTTTAGATGCTTTAGAATATGAATGAAAGTACTGAAACTAGAGTGGAAAGCATTTTCTTCCCATTTGGGGGACAAAAAACAAATCAAATACAATATTAACATAATATCAGGAAGAAGGTTAATTTCAGGGATTTTGACTTGAGGTGATTGCTGAAAAAACATCAGTGGAAACAGAGCAAAGCACAAAACAATATCACATTGTCACATCTTTCCATATCCCCTTTCCCAGAAATGCACTGTCATAAAAGGATTCCCATACCAGGAACAGCTGTGTGCATTTGGTCTTTTAAACAGCCAGACTGCCAAATAACAGAACAAGGACTGTATACACAGTCCTATTCAAATTACCTGTATGAGTTGATGACTGCAGAGAAACATCATTGTTAAAAGCTTCTTCCAAAATGCTTTACATTTCAGAGTACAATGTCCCTTAGTAACAGGCAAGATTTTGCAAAAGATATTCAGCATGATCCCTCTAAACCAAAAAAGTATAATATTCTCATGCCCTGATGAGAGATGTTTTCATTTGTTTTCAAAAAAGCAATGTGTACAAAAGAATCAGAGTAATATCTTCTATCCTGATGCCCTCTCTTGTCATCTCTAAACTGTATTTCAAAGAGACACTGTATCTCCCTGCCTAGACAGACTGTCACAGCTAAAGGGTAAGGGTCAAGAGAAGCTAGATGAGTCCCAAAAGACAACGCAACCTGTCTTTGTCTAAGCCCCTTCAGCTGCCACTCAAAAAGTGCCACAATCTCATGGACTCTGTACACTCAGAACTCTGAAGCTCAGGTTTAACCAAGACCTTTTCCGAATCCATAAACCCAAACAGAGCAAATTCAGTATTTTCATCACAAACAACAAACATTGAATTTTGTATGGATATTGGCAATATTTATGCTCTAAAAAAGTTATAGATCTGTATATACAGTATACAAGGCTGATTATTTGCAGGCCACAATATTTGGCCATTTGAGATTATCAGCATTGGTAGTAAGAACATTTGGCTGATTACCAAAAGTGGTCAATTCGCCTAGTGTCAGTAGGGCTGACAAAAAATATAGATTTTTGAATCAGTTATGATCTTCATTTGAAAGATCCCGATATTGATTCTTAAAATACAAAGATCAATCTTTTACTTGAAAGTTTACTTCAGTTTTGGTTGAACTGCATAGTTTGGGCCATGTTGTTAATTTTTACATTTAACATTTTCATAATGTACCAAGTTAGAAGGTTCACTGTATAATTGACATCAATAGCAGAAAAAAAATATTTTACATGTATAAGCAAAATGGATATTATAACTGAAATAAATGATTGAAAATCAAATTACAAATTGAGCTTGTAAATCTGAATGGAATCAAATAAGGGCACTGCACTGGCACCCAGCCCGAAGTGTCAGTTCTAAAATGTACCAACAGACTTGTCAATGGATCTATTTTATTTATTTATTTATTTTCTACTTTCATATACACTACTGGTCAAAAGTTTGAAACACTTATTCTTTATAATATATATATATATATATATATATATATATATATATATATATATATATATATATATATATATATATATATATATATTGTTGTTTTTTTTTTTTTTTTTTTTTTTTTGCACATTTAGAATAACAGTAAAGTCATCAAAAGTATGGAATAACATAAATGGAACTATGGGAATTATGTTGTGACTAAACAAAATCCAAAATAAATCAAAATGTGTTATATTTTAGCATCTTCAAAGTAGTCACCCTTTGCCTAGAATTTGCAGACATGCACTCTTTACATTTTCTCAACCAACTTCTTGAGGTATCACCCTGGGATGCTTTTTAAACAGTACTGAAGGAGTTCCCATCTATGTTGGGCACTTATTGGCTACTTTTCTTTATTATTTGGTCCAAGTCATCAATTTCAAAAACTTTTTTTTTAAATTAAATTTTAGTTTTATAATGAAATAAATTAATATGGTGGCACAATTATATTTTTGTCTAGAAAACTAATTTCAAACATTTAAGCATACGCCTTCAGATCAAAAGATTTTTAAGATCATGAGAAACATTTCAGTCAAGCGTTTCAAAACTTTTGACCGGTAGTGTATTCTTAGTGAATTTTATTTAAATATTGTACAACAAATGAGTAAAATAAATGTTGTGTATATCTTAATATACACTTATATCTTATTCATTTGTATTACTTATCAGCATTATATCAGCCATCATGCTTTCTAGATATCTATATTGATATGGGCTGGAGATGGAACATTATATCGAATTTTGATATGTCGTGAATGAAAAAATGACAAACCTCATGACGAATTTCGAAATTTGCAACATTGTTTTGATCCCTACTGTGCTTTTTTCTACACTGTTTACAGGGTTTGACAAGGTCCTTTAAGTGCTTAAAGTTCTTGAATTAGGCTTTTAGAAATTTAAGTACAGAAATACCTGGAAAACATGCCTTGTTTTGTTGAAAAGTGCTTGAGATTAGGGCTGAAACGATTAGTCGAAGTTATCGACAATAAAAAAATTTCGACAAAAATTTTCATTGTCGAATAGTCATTTGATCTCATTTAATGTAACATGAGATCATATTAAACTCTAATGATGACGCGCGAGAGCAACACTGCAGCTCGCGCCTGACTGAGGAATGGAAGAAAATACAGCTCACAGTCCAGACGCACACTAAACTTTCACAGCTTCAGGTGATGTAGGTCACAAAGTATGAGGGAATTATACAAAAATAAGTAAACAAAGAAGCACTCTCGTTGTGGAAGAAGCGGAGCGTCTTTAAAGGAAACATCTTTACATCTTTACCCGGTGTTACATCTTTAATGCATTTATATATAATGCGTTATAGCTTTATTAAAGTTCAAATAATACAGAAGCAGATCATGTAAATAACTACAAACTCCGAAACTGGCATTCCTCTGAGCGGTCAGCGCCTCTTCTATGAGTTGTGCGAATGTCACAATATAAAGGGTAGAGACTGAAACTGCATCTGGCTGAGGCACACTCTGTCACGGGGACGCTCATCCCTCGAGCACACAGATTATAATGGCTCACGACTTACTGAATCATAATATATGTCCCTGTGCATTTCTTATTGTTAAGAAAATTGGCAATACACAGGTTTATTAATATTTTTTTTTTTTTTTTTTTTTTGAGTTAAAGATGGATTGAAGTGAACAGAAAGGTGAGAGAGGTAGTCTGCATTACACACTGCAACAAAATACATTTTGACTTGTTTTGGCTTGTTTTCCAATACAATGATCTAAAACTCCTTTAAAACAACATACATTTTCTTTAGCAGCTATACTGCAGAAGTGAAAAATTGTTATCTGAGAATATTGAATATAATATTAAAAATATTTAAAAATCCTTTAAAAAAAGATGCATTCACCTTTTAGAGAATAGATCTTGAATATAAGTATATGTTTTCTTTACTGCACTCTCAGAAGTATAACCAAGTGAAAAAATACACTTATATACAAAATACACTTATATTTAAGATACATTCTCTTAAAGCAAATCTAAATATTTTATATGGTGCTTCTCAAGTAAATGTATCTTGTTTTAAGGATTTTTAGACAATTTTAAATGGAAAACAAGACAAAAACACTTGATAACAATAGGAGTTTTTTTGCAGTGTATTTCTTTACTGAATTAAACTTAATGAAAAGTATTTGTTCCCCTTTAATTTAGTGAATGTCATTTAGAGGTATTTTTAAAAGATGATTTTGTCCTCTTTATTGTTAATAAGCACCTTTAATACAACCTTTTAAGTCAGGGCACAAGCTGAATAATCAGTTAATCGTTGCAATAATCGCCGAATAGTCGAATAATCGTTCTAATAATTGATAGATTAATTGATTATCAAAATAATCGTTAGTTGCAGCCCTAGTGATTATAATGATGACAAACAAATTATGAAAAAAATAAACATTTACACTTTCAGGCCAGGTTCTGTTCTATTGCATGTTCTGCACCTGATTAGCCAGAATGTAGCCCACTATTTTTGAAGGCTTATTTGTTTGTGATCTTTTCTTATAGAGAAAAGTATATGAGAAACTCTCTTATTCTAACTTTGAGCATTTATATTGTGTATTAAAATAACTTTATTTTAATGAGACATTAAAATGTGCATTTCAAAAAATGAACACAATTTTCTGTCATACTTTATCATTTAAGTGTTATTGTATCGAATCGTGAACCTCATAACATATATTGAACAGAATCGTGAGATTATCATATCGTCTCATCCCTAGTATTGGCCATTAAAAAGCCATATTAGTTTTGGTACAGTTTAAATGGCAAGCATGAGCAGCATTTCCATTCTAGGCCACTGGTTATCCATTGAAAAACAAAACTGAAACAGAAAAACTACCAGTGACTTTTCATTTAGGTCTTGAGGACTTTTATGAATGTGAAACTCTACTTCAGTTCCCAAACAAATGGAATAAAGTTCTCATTCTGGAAGCTGATTTAATGATTTCAGCACGTGCTGGCTTGATCACAGTACAAACCACCCAAGGACATAAGCTCTAAATATCACGGCTATTACCATGCGAATGATCAGCTGTCAGCAAGAGTTGATGTCTTGTATCTGCAATGTTTTAGATTGTCTGGCGTGTTCTGGATGCCCAAGCAACTGTTGCTGCAGAGGGTGAGGAGAGATGGGGCTCTGTTGTTAAACAAACATACTCTCAAAAGGTACGCTATAATATGGGAGAAGTGGCCCACACACACACACCAAAGCAAATGTGCTCAGCTTCTCTTGTCATCCTACTGAACACTTCACTCATTGGAACTCTCTCAAACACACATACACACACACTTCTCAGAAACAGCTGACGTTTCAACTGGCAACAGCTGACAGGCTACAGATGGGAAGGGCACAACCTATTTAACCCTATACACCACCAACCCCCCCATACACACACCCTGTTCTCAACCCAAAGCTTTTAACACACAGCATACACACTAGCACACCTGTTAATAGTACACAGGAACTGTGATAAACCCTTCCTCCACCACAGGTTTATTTCTAATGTCGGCCTTCCCATCTGCCTCGCTCTTTCTTTCTGTTTTCTCAGCGCAGCGAGTCTCCTTGTTCTGCTTGCGTCTTTGATAACCTCAGCAAATGTGTCTGTTCAGTGTGCAGCAAGACAACTGTTCTGATGGTAACAGAGTGACGTGGGAATGAAATACCAGCCTTTTTAAGGACGTGGCTTTATTTTTATTTTCAGTGAATGGTGATCAAAACTTTGAAGCTCCGAAAAGCACATAAAAGCAGCATAAAAGTAATCCATTTTACTCCAGTGGTTTAATCCATGTCTTCTGAAGCGATCTAATAAATTTTTTGTGAAAACAGACCAAAGTACATCTCTTTTTTTTTTTTTTGCTATTGCAATCTCTAGGCACGATCATATTAGTGCTTGAAATAATGATCAACAAGGAGATGATTTATGGTCAAAAAGGAGTTTTTTTGGTCTGTTTTCATTTAAAACCAATTAGATCACTTCAGAAGACATGGATTAAACCACTGAATTTGTGTGTTTTACATTTATGCTGCCTTTATGTGCTTTTTTGAGCTTCAACATTTTGGTCACCGTTCACTTGCATTGTATGGACCTACAGAGCTAAGATATTCTTCTAAAAATCGCTTCAAATTTCGATTATGACGATTAATTGTCTGTTTTAGGGCTATGACAATTAATTGTCTTTTTAGGGCTTTCATTATTAACTGTCATATAAATTGTCAGATTTGCATGTGTGCTTCATACACCTTAAGAAGTCATTTTTACACATTTAACTTAAAATATATCAATAAAATAATAAAGTAGGGATAAGATTTTCTTTTAAGGCTTTAAAAACTTATGAATGACATGAAAAAAAAATCAAAATATTTTTAAATACTTAAAAATGTGTCTCTCTTTTTGGTCAACTGAAGTTTTTGTCAATTTTACATTTACACTGTTGTTTTAGGAACATTTTATATTATATTATATTATGTAATATCAAAATAGTTCGTTCCTAATTTTTTCACTTTCACATGGTATTTGAATGTTCTTTGATTAAACCCACAAGCCCTTACTTCTCATCAATCATTTAGAGTTCAACTGAATGACACACAAATGTGCTGTTGGTGACATTTCTGTATTCTCTTAAAATTCCCTTATTTGGGCATTCAAATGTGATTGGAATTTAAACAGTGCACAATAATCGCAGTTATCTCAAATAACCGCAGGTTAGATCAAATAACCACGATCAGACGATTATTTAATAATTGCAAAAGGCCTATTTTTGGGTGAAGTACATATACTGTTTTTTTAATTGTTCATCTATGTATTTTCTTTATTTTTAATTGTTGATCTATGAGCATACATGTCAGACAGATGTCTTTGTACCCCCCTGGATTATTTATCTGTTAAGTACTTGAGTAAACAAAATATCCAAAATGCCCTTCCAGTTTTGCTAATTTTATGGATAGTACAGAATAGAGCAACTCGAGAGCGGACAGTAAATGAACATCACAAGACACACTCACACATAGGCTAAATGAAATCAAGCTCTTTAACAACCCTCGAAAACACATTTGGGTTAGGCACTTAAAAGATAAGACTAGAGAAGTAGAGAAAAACAGGAGAAGAAAAAGAAAAAATAAAGAAGTGCTGCCCACAGCCATCAAGATGGACTGTAGAACTACATATGTAGCATTTGAATAATATAAACATTGGCTTAATCCCCAAAGGAAACACACAGTGGTTAAGATTCACAAAATCCTCACTGAAGGCAGCTCACGGAAAAGATGCGTAAACATACACGGGTATTCCCCATGGGATAAAGGAAGAAGGAGAGAGCAGAGGAAAACACAGCTTTTCAATTGTCGATTAAGGGATAGTTCATCCAAAAATTAGAATTCTGACTCAGGCTAATATTCTGCCCAACATCACTTTCTGTGTTGGGAACAACATGAGGGTGAGTAGATGACAGAATTTTCCTTTTTGGGAGAACTATCCCTTTCACTCCACAAAACTATACTAAACATTAGCACTATGTAAAATGTTACACACCTCTGTGTAGAAATCTGATTGGCTGACCAGGCTTTGTTGTTCTTTGTGCACAACTGCTTTCAGAGCTCCATCTTTTAGTAGCATGCACTCTCACATGAGTAAACACTCACAAACACACATACAAAGTGTGTCACATTGGAAGGAGAAAGAAGGGATTTTTTTCCATGTCTCTCCTCCTCCCTCTCTGGCATATTTCCCAGATCTCCATACTGCTGCCTGCATCTCCTGTGATGAGAAGAGGCCAGCCAGCAATCTTCCACAAAAAAACATGGCGGAGATCGGCCATACTGAGCTTCAAGAGCAAATGAGACAATGTGTGCAGATGGCCTTAGACAAGAACCACAGCTGTACTGCCACAGAACTGTAGTGCCCCATGAGAGTGAAACAGAGAAAGGCAAGTAAATAGCACAAAAGAAAAACAGAACTACATGTGCAGTTAGTGAGAAAAAAGAAAGCTTTGGCAAGAAATCAGATCAAAAGGCAGAAGTACTGTAAGAAAGACAAAAGAGGAGCGAATGCAAGATGCAGGGGTGTATGGTTTCAGTTCTTGGCTCCAACGCTTGCTGTTTCAGCTGTGCAGGAGTGATGGCCAAACCTTGCTCTCACGTCACTGTAACCCCTTTAGACCGGCCATTCTCCAACACAGGCAACATTAGGCTGTTCCATTGTGCAGTCTGTTTAGGGTAACAGCAACAGACGCAACCAAACATGACGTGACTGACAAGACTGGACGGTTCAGTAACTCTGTCAAAGTGACCCCCATAAGCATTTCTGATTTTGTTTTGTAACTTGAAAGATCTTCAAACAAGTTTTACTAATGCTGCAATACAGATCCTGTATCCTTAGATGGTGACTGAATCCATATTTTTGAACGGTCAAGATTCACCCAAAAATTAAATGATGTTCTTTAGTAAAACACAAAAGGAGATGTTAGGGAGAATGTTTAGTCTCAGTCACCAGACTTTCACAATGAAAGTGAATGGTGACTGAAGCTAATCACATAGAAAGTTGGCATGTTGTTTATAGAGTTCCAGTACCCTAGGATCAGCCACATTATGCTAACTCACTGGCAAGCGGCATCTCCTATCAGACATTTTTGCATCGGAGCCAGATTCATTACCTTCCCTTGTAGCGCGACCGGAAGCGTGTCTGCAGTGTGGCAGACCCGGGTTCGGATCACACGTTGAAACCAGAAAGTAATCGTGTTTGACGAGCACAATCAATAATAAGCGTGATTTAAAGGTTGCATTGTTCCTTCTAACATTACATTTTTACTCCACTGACGGTTAAGTTTAGGTCTAGAGTTTGAGTTGGTCCTCCTCACTGTATTACAGCCTGTACAGCTGAAAACAACTCACTTCATAACTCACTTTTATCGCCTCATAGTGGACATTACACCCGGGATATGGAGCACATACGCGCCTATACACCCAACTTCACTTACCGCTTTGGCCACCAGTGTTTCACATTTCGGTAAGCACAGACCGAATTTAGCTAAAGAAAAGTCAACCGTCTGTTTCCGATTTCACTGTAAGATCAGTCTGAATATTCATCTCTTTTTGTGTTCCACAGAAGAAAGTAAGTCATTTCATTATTGGTTTGGAACAACATTAGGGTGAGTAAATGATTAAAGAATTTTCATTTTTGGGTGAACTATCCCTTTAACTACTTGGTTCCAGCCAGTGCTATTAGTCAGATCGTGCCTTTAAATAGATTTTTTCAACTGTACAAACATTTCAACAATCTGATGTTGTTTTCATGGGAGTATTGTTTGGGTTATGAATGCCTCATGAGTGCATATTAAGCTCTTTTAACTCCAGTCTCTTGAATAACCCTGAACATGAAGTAGAGCTAATCTCTTTGCTGGGCAGTACACCATTAGTAAGCCAGTTACTGACAGGAAGTAGTTCCTGTTATTTCTGTCTTTATGTGAATGTGGGATTCAAATCATTAGAATTTTATTCTCCCTTGACTTCTTCACCACTCTGCAGAATCAGGTATGAAGTTGCCGTAAATGTGTTCCCAAGGGAAATATCTGCGTATGCATAGGTTACATTCAGTGAGACTGTCATGCTGACAGTGAGTTCTCTGCTTTGTTCTTAAGGAAAAGCACACAATCCCTGACATTGACAGAGAGCTAATGGTTAATATGGCTATTAACACACATATGGAAATAAGTGTAATAAAATTGTCACATAAAACTGGACTAAAAGGCAGGTGACAGGAAAGAATTAGACATTTACCGATTTTAAATAATAAGGCATACCGTGATAATTAACATGCACAATATTGTTATTGTGAGCACTTCAAAGTACTGTGAAAATTCTAGATAACCTATTAACCAAATGATTTAGATTTTCCATAAAAAACTCTTACAGTAATAAGAAGACATACCAAATTACTAGGAAACTCTACAATTCATGTTTCTTTTTCAAATAAACATTTCCCTCAAAATGTTACCATTGTTGTTGAAAATAAACCGTAATAAATTAGATAAATACACAATAGAAGCACTGGAAAGCCACCATGTCTCTTTGAATCTTATATGTTTTGATCTTTGCAAAGTTACATTCTTTGTGATATTTTCACTTAAAAATACAAAGCAACTACCTAAATCTTGAAATTAAGTACAACTGTAAAGTTTATTTATCTTTCAACCCATTTTGTAATTCAATACAATACCGTGATGATACCGCATACCGTGATAAATGCTTCAGCAATTATCGTGATATAAACCTTTTATACAGTCACATCCCTAAAAATAACTGGCTCCATTTACATTCCATCATCAGCAGACACTTTTATCTACAATATAACAT
The DNA here is from genome assembly GCF_019703515.2 of Myxocyprinus asiaticus. Classification (NCBI taxonomy): domain Eukaryota; kingdom Metazoa; phylum Chordata; class Actinopteri; order Cypriniformes; family Catostomidae; genus Myxocyprinus; species Myxocyprinus asiaticus. The sequence goes on along the minus strand of NC_059358.1, from coordinate 20,731,133 downwards.
AACAAGCAATCCATCATACAAAAGCCAACAATATCTACAGAACCGAATTTTCAAGTTCTAAGCTAGAGAAGTTCAGCTATAGACTTAAGGCAATAAAATACAGCAGAAATATAAAACTGGCCTTGTCTAAAATATAGACACAAACAATGATGCTGTGTGGGACCAAACTGTTACGTTTAAAAAACATCCATTTATTAATAAACAAAGATACAAAAGATTAAAAAATATATATATACTTTACACAAGTACAAGTAATTTGCTTGTCCACATTGAAAGAGAAAATGCTGATGAAAGTCACACAATCACAACCAGTCTGGGCTGCGTTTCCCAAAAGCATAGCAAGCTTAAGTTGATCGTAGAGACCATTGGCGCCAATGATTTCTAATCTACTCAGGCTTATGATGCTTTCGGGAAACACAGCCCAGAACATTTTTGGTGATGTGTGTGTATCAGGATTTTGGACTGGTAAGAATAAACTGTTGGCTACCCAGAACTATATGCTAAAGTTTTATCACTAGGGATAGGAATCTTAAGGAATTTAACGATTCTGGTTTCCATTCCGATCCCATTAACAATTTTTATAGTACTTTTGAGAAAGAAATATTTAGAAATAAGAAGTGCAATTCTTATTGGATTCAGGGCCTACTGCCCTCAGCAGTCTGGGATACATTGTCAGGAATCGAGCTACATAGTTACAGTGCATATAGTATGTTTTAAGCTGTTGATGGCTTTGCAGCACTGCTGCAGGAAACACTGATAGAGTATTTTAGTACGGTGTTCCATCCGCATAGGCAGACGAATACTTGTTCGAGAAACATTAACGTAACCGAAAATCATGAAAAAATTTGGTTCTGATATTTTTTTTAATCATCCAGGTAAATTTTCTCCCAGTTTTCGGTTCTCAACCCTAGTGATCATGGCTGGTTAGGACAAAAACCCAGATTTACTTGAAAGAGATAGCATTTATCACTTGCCGCTTTATTACATCATACCTGGTTAGGAGATGTGCTGCTCTTATCTGCATTCTGTAACCTGCATATACAGTTTTTGTATGTGATTTAACTTATGTAGGTCATGGCTGTGCTAACCTCTGATCCTGCATACAGTACACACATGGTGGATTTTATGCAATTGGATATTTATCCACTAACACTTTTATTCAAGAGGAAATACAGGGAAAAAAACCTTAATCTGAATAAAATCAATGAATAAACGGCATCGTCAAGTTCTAGAGAATCAAAATCTCCACACAGACACACACAGAAAGGAGCAGACATTCACCATATTTAGAAGAGAATTTCTAACATGGTCCTTTCCATAGATTAATCCCAAACTAAAAATAAACAGAATTTGATTTTGCAGTTTCTCATCTGTTCTCCTTTTACCCAGAATGAGGTCAACACACATTGTTATATAGGATTTTTTTAAGGTATTCAGTACTACTGATGACATAATGGTATATTCTGAGCTCAACCAAATACTGTATGTCTGATTCATGATTTGGAAATCAATTTCGTGGGGACTATGAAAAAACATCCAATCATGACAGATGCCTGGCTACACTGTAAGCTGCTTGCATGCATTCATTAATAAAGTATTCTAGTGTTAACCAGCATCAAGGCAGCAATTTCATCACTTAGCCAAAAGTGCCTTTGGTGTCTTGCATAATAAAATGATTTATAGATGTTCACCTGAACTTCACATAAGGACAAATTAGACCTTATTCACAGTAGTGCCAGATATTTAATTTTTGATGGGAATAAAAAACAAGGCTGTGAGGAATAGACTTACCCTCTCTTCAAAGACATACACTGTATAAAGCTGTATTGAGGTTTAAGATGACATAAAATTTTCCCAACTAGTGCTCTTTAAAATGTCTACTGAAATTCTTTGGAAGATGCTTTTTTCAATGTTTTGTCCGTGGAACGATCAAAAATAGTTTAAACAACAGTACAACCCATTGTAAAGACAGTATGTCTACTCCTCACAGCCTAGTTTTCACCCCCATCGAAAATCAAACATGGTGCTACTGTGAATATGGTGCCTTGCAATGTGTATTTAACCCAGAAGTCGAACCCAAAACAAAGTTGAGAAGAAGAGCAACAACATCAACAAAAGTGTGAGTTTCATTCAGAAGTGAATATCCCTATGCCCTATTACCTTTAAAGAATTTACCATCCACTGTGAGAGCTTTGGAGGGCTGAAAGGTATGGGGCTCAAAAATCATCTTATTTTTTGGAACTCATCATTTAAGTCATTTTTACTGGAAATTCTGTTTAAAGCGATCTTACAGCATGGCTACTATGATTGTTCTCCCTCCCTTCCCCTTTGCAGTAGTATCAAAAGTCTTTCTTTACATATATAAATATATATCTTACATGGACTATTTTCACAAATTCCATCATAAAATAAAATAAAAGTTTGATTTGATTTGATTTGATAAAATAAAATAAAAGAGGGTAACAGATGCATACCATAGCCAAGGTTAGCACACTAGCATTAGCGCTATGACTACAACATGTAAACATGAACAATTACACATAATCTACATTCCATTCAATGTTAAAAATGTCATGAAACTTTTATCCATGTAATTTCATTTACAATCTGGTTACTGCTTAGCATAATGCATGTCAATGAGTTTATTTAATTAAAAAGTTACCATAAAGTGTTACCATGTATTTAGTAAAAAAAAAAATAAAAATACAAAATTGCACATTGTGGAAGCAATAACTTATTGTGTCCTTCTAAAGCTTCTGACCAAAGCATCATTTGGAAAAACCTGGACATTCCTGCTAACATGTCAAAACCTAATTTTAAAAATGCACAACTATGATTGCTTGTCAAAACCCATCCTGATCTCGTCTTGTCTCAGTGGAAAAAGGTTGCCCTCATCTTCAGTGGTCTCTCTTCACACTGCCCATTACCTTAATTGATGTTTAACCCCTAGATCAGCAGATGACGGCTCAATTAAGAGCTTTCTGGAGGAGAGATTAACACAGCTCTTTTTGAGGAGCTTCAGCCCTTCACTGTGCCCTACTCCACCAACTGCACAGCCAGTAAGAACACGGAGGTCATTTTAAAGTGGAAAGGGAAGGGAAGGTTTTTTTTCCTTGTGATCCTTAATCTAAACAGCAGCACCATGACCTTAAAATGGATTTGTTTTAAATTAGATGTTGGCCAATATCAGATGCCACTGATCAAGGACAATATTATAACTGAATGCGCAAAATGTTTTTCCAAAAACTGTGGCTGTCACCTAGCCTGACAACGAACATTGTACAGTACACATGCTACTAGGGATGTGCAAGAATGGTCGACTAGTCGTGCAACAGCTGACTAGTCGATTATTGTGGTTGACTAGTCATTTTTTAAACAATAAAAAATTATTTAAAGGTTTTTACTTTTTTAAGTTTAATATTTTAAGACAGCGTGTTAATATTGAAATTATTGTAGTTTAAATATTTTTTTAATCACAAATAAAATTACAATTAGTATAAATTAGTATAGTATAAACATTATTTTCATAAATCTGACGGTTTACCTCATATTTGCTGCAGGCCTTAACTATTAGCGCGTCATGTCGTGGAAAACAAGCCCTGTGTGTACACGTTTCACAAAAGTGGGAACTGGTGTAGTACAATGCAATATTTGCAAAATAATGTCAAGATAACAGAATGTCATGGATGTGAGCTCCGAGTCAGGGGTAGAATTTTCATCTAATGTTTCAGAAGCCAAGCGATAACGGCCATCAATTGTTTTTTTTTATTTTTTTTTATTTTGCAGACCCACAGAGCTGGAGATATATGACAAAGATCACTGCATGGACCCGGACCAAAACCTTCTCCAATGGTGGAAGATGAATGAGAGTCGACATCCTAATCTCTCGCATAGCTGTCCATTCCAAGTCTGTCCCAGCCAAGAGAGTGTTTTCTGCATTAGGTGTCAACAGGCTTCTCTCACGTCACCTTCTCAATCATATAGCTTTTGTTTTTGAATAAAAATATGTAGACGCATGAATGATTAAGCCATTTTTATCTGTGAAATATCTAGACTATTTTTATTATTTACTGCTTGCGAAACATGCCAGTATCTGTAGTGATGTCTCCGCTACTGTTTTTTAAAATAACCGCGGCTGCAACTACGTACAGTGAATCAGGATTTATGCTGCGCCTCTATAGCAGGGAGAGAGGCAACGTGCGGAGAGCAGGAATAAAAGTGCATTCAGCGCTATGGAATAAGCATGTCTGGCACCGACAATCATCCATGCAATTATCTAATCAGCCAATCATGTGGCAGCAGTGCAGTGCATAAAATCAAGCAGATAAAGGTCAGGAGCTTCAGTTAATGTTCACATTAACCATCAGAATGGGGAAAAAATTTGATCTCAGTGATTTTGACCATGGCATGATTGTTGGTGCCAGTCGGACTGGTTTGAGTATTTCTGTAACAGATATCCTGGGATATTCACGCACAACAGTCTTTAGAATTTGCTTCAAATGGTGCCAAAAACATCCAGTGAGCGGAAGTTCTGTGGTCGGAAAGGCCTTGTTGATGAGAGAGGTCAACAGAGAATGGCCAGATTGGTTCAAACTGAAAAAGTCTACGGTAACTCAGATAACCGCTCTGTACAATTGTGATGAGAAGAACAGGTTGGCGCTGTTTTGGTGGCACGAGGGGGACACACACAATATTAGGCAGGTGGTTTTAATGTTGTGGCTGATCAATGTATATGTATATTATAGAAAGAAAAGGCTGTATTTTCATATTATGTGTATTATTAATATTATAGTATTTATATTAATATTACTTATGCATATGTTTACATACTAATTAAAATTGACTGATTCACAGGGCAGAGAAAATACCTGTACAGATCAGACGGATCTCCAGAGAGATGGACATGACAGATGTAACAGGTGTTTAATGGTTCTCTTCTCCATGCAGTTGGTTCTCTTCACCCAGAATAGTTCTGGTAGCTGTTTACACAAAGCATTTTTGCTGTGTCAGCCTTTCTTGTCAAAGGTTCTGTAATATGAAATGAGGTGAGCAATATGAAAACGCGGCGATACGAAAGGCGGCAAAACTAGACTGCTTTGACGTTGCGCACTCGCAATGTAGACAGCTTTCCTTTGTTGATTATAAACAGGAGCGATAGTTTTATCGCATCGCTCACTTGCAGAGACGTGGTACAATGCCATTCGCACGTCGAATCTTAAGTTCAGTAAATATGCGACAAACTTACTTGTAACTTCCTCTCTGCGCACGCTTACACAAAACTTAACAAGTGTTCAGTGAGGTGCACGGGAGAGGGAGAGAGGGATGTGGAAGAGCTGATTTACTTGCGCAGATTCTGGAATTACAGTTTGATACAAACACAAGACTATTGATTTGTTCATCTCTGTATGGATTGCTTTACCAATTCGCAGCTATATGTTAAAGTGAATAAAAGTGTGCGGTAATTCCCCGCATTCTGAACGTGGAACATGCGGGAAAGATTACATTTGTGTGCAATACCTGCAATCCCGTGCTAATTTTCAGACCCTGTGGGTATCCTGCTTCTCCGTTGCAGGACACACTCACGTTGGACTGCTATACGGTGACATCACTGTGATTATGTGCACGTGTTTGTAGTGGGGTCCCTTTCGTTTCATAGTACCAGCCCCATTCAACAGCATGCACTGTAAAAAGCGCACAGCTAACTGGCCTAGCAAGCGTTACGTTGCGTAAAGTATATTAACGACATCTCAGCAGAGGCACTCATAATTTAGCAGCAGCGGTGTTCTGTTGTTTTCTATTGTTTTTATTTCATTTATACTAAAATGTATGAATTTTACTCATTTTTGAATGACCGTCAAAGGGGATACATGCTCTAGTCTAAAGCATTGGAGGGTATAGTTCCTGCATTTATCAGCAGAGGCTAACAGGGCCTGATAACCAGCTAATTCCACCCCAATGTGTGGAACATAAAAGGAGATGTTTTAAAGGTAAAAAAAGAAAGTAATTCACCCTAAAATGAAAATTCTCATCATTTACTCACCCTCATGCCATCCCAGATGTGTATGACTTTCTTTCTTCTGCAGAACACAAACAAAGATTTTAAGAAGAATACTTTAACTCTGTAGGTCCTCACAATGCAGGTGAATGATGGCTAGAACTCTGAAGGTCCAAATATCACATGAAGGTAGCATAAAAGTAATCCATACAACTGCAGTGGTTTAATCAATGGGCATTATTCATAAAACACTAAAACAAAAAAACAATCGTTCGTAAAGCCGGTCTGATGTAAATTTTCATATTCATGAAAGTTTTCGTATTTTAAAAATGTTAGTTGGTACGAACGAAATTTACACCTGCTCCCGACCACGTGTAAATCCTGCGTAAGACATCCAAATGTGTGGCGTTCTTTCAGACAAACTGCCATGACTAAGTTTTGATAGAAGTGAAATTAAATAAGTAACAAAAAAATGTACTAATAATTAAATGAGTGAAATTAACCTTAAAAATTACATAAATTATTAAAAAAAGAAAAAAAAGCTTTGTTTTCTTTTTAATCCATAGCCGATATACTTATTTAGAAACGTTTCTTTACAGCATGAATTAATTTTTTCAAAATAGCCAATAATTTTTCCCAACACACTGCTTATCGTTTTTCCAGCAGAAGAGCTTGATTTTTCTTGAAAAAATGAATGCCCTCTAAAGTGACTGGTTGGACATTTTTTTTATTTGACATGCACTCTACAATTCAGGTTTTATAATTGAGTATAGGCATGGCTAAATCACATTCAGTTGATAACGTATGGCAGTGGCAGATTTAGGCATGGGCGACATGGGCAGTTAACACCCCGCCCCCCCGGTCAACAACATTGGGGGTGTGCTGAAGCGGGTTTCGCTCAGGGCACCAGCTAGAACCTCTACTGACGTATGGTCAATGCTAACGCTGTTAAATTCATAAATAAACATTGCGGGCAGGCGCGTACACAATACAACGGGTGGGGAGGAACAAATAGAAAAAGCCCGCATTTTGTGGTATAGCTTGCAAAACTATAATATCTTACTGTGTTTCAGTCAGAGACCTTCGCCAGGCATTCTATTATTATACAACGTGAATAGAACGAGGTGCACATTTCTTGTCACGCAGTGGCGATTTTGCTTAACCGCGATATAGACAACAATCCAAAATGTATACCGGTTGCCAAATTTCTACCGGTTTATTGTGTATACTGTTAAATCGCCCACCCCTATACACATCTTGGATGGCATGAGGGTGAGTAAATAATGAGAAAATTTTCATTTCTGGGTGAACAATCCCTTTAAGGGTACATTCAGTAATTTTTTATGCATGTTGTCTTGGACTTATCCTGATACCTAGAGGAGTGGATGCAGCATCATTTAAACACAATAGTTTTCAGTTACAGATGCCATTGTAGAAATTCACTATTCACAGTCAGCCAGGATTAATTTGATCAACGAATGAAAGTTTCCAAAAAGAACTTTGCTCACAGCGCTCATGAACTGCAACGAACGTCAAGATTTTCATTGATTATACTTTTGGGTCCTTTTTCAAGCTTTAAAGTGAGTCGCTAACTCCCATTATTTAAAAAAATAAATAATAATAATCTGTATATTCTTTAAAACATCTCCTTTGTGTTCCACAAAAGAAAGAAAGTCATATGGGTTGAAACAACATGAGGGTGGGTAAATTTATGACAGAAATTCAACTTTTGGGTGAAGTATTCCTTGAAAAAGTGTAACCAGAGAATATTGTGTCTAGACAGAATAGTGTTTCACACAATGAGAACAAAATAATTTAAAGACCTGCTTTCACAGGAAGTAGAAGACCTTTGACACTTTAAAGACCACATTTAATAAAAGACACACATCAAATAAAAGATAGTTGTAGTCATTACTTTGTTTATGTGGGAAACTAAAAAAGAGACTCTGAGATCCAGGATGAATAGTCATTATTTTGACCCCATGATGTTGAACACATCACCACAGGTGACCAAGGGAATGTAGATGAAGACCTGTTCTACCCAGCATACCAGACAGCAGCTACATTACGCACAGCTGTTATCCTCATTCTGCCAGCAAAGAGTTGGGCTAGTTTTGCATCATCCTGCCTTTTTTTTTAATGGCATTTAGTGCTCATGTTCCATCACAACAAAAACATTTTGCAAACAGCAACCACAGAGCATAAGCTAATGATTTCCATGCATGGAACTCTCAAATGTTCCAATTAGCAAGCAGCACCATTCAGGAAACGACTGTTTACAGGATGCTTTTTGTCATTTTCAGAAGACTTTTAGGAGGTATTATAAAACATCAGTAATAGATTGGTATGCCAGAAAGAAGTCTGTTCTCTCTGTGTCAGGTGGGAGGACATAACAGCACTGAGTCCCTGGAGATTGAGACACCCTGCTGGGAATCACGACAGCACTTTACCTGTCTGAATGACCCTAGACATTCAGCTCATAATGAGATGCAGCCTATAACGAGAGCTGAAATACTACAGCTACCAATGTGCACAAAGTCACTTTTCACTGACAACTCAGCCTTTGGAAACTTTGGCCAAAATATTTGTACAGGAGAATGAGGTCACACTTTTCTCTGAATGCCTAACGAGAATAACAATCAGACATGAAAGTATCACTACAGATGTTAGAACAAAAGACATTTAAAACAAAAGGGTTTCTACGAGAGAGAGAGAGAGAGAGAGAGAGAGAGAGAGAGAGAGAGAGAGAGAGAGAGAGAGAGAGAGAGAGAGAGAGAGAGAGAGAGAGAGAGGGTGTTGTCGCAGAACTGCGTAGGTTAAACCAAACTTTCTTTAGAGTCCGTGAGCAGGATCAACCAAACTTGATATGCGAGTGGCTTCAGAGCTCAAAAATTCAGTCCACTCCAACAAACATCTATTATTCCCCCCAAACCCATACACAACACAAGCTATGCTATAGTGTACTGCTCAGTGACTGCTTCAAAATCACACTGACATTTCAGACGGCGACTAAATCTGACAGCCCGTCAGAAGCACCACAACATCGAATACCGTCTTCTCTCAGTAAGTCAAGGTTTCAAGCAATCCACCAAGGATGAGGTAGGTATTTATTCAAAAGGACAGTAATTGTGACACCAATTGGTTATTGAAAGCCAAGCCTGAACCTCCATATCTCACCATTTCAGACGCGAGATTCCCCCCTCTGATGCAGTAAAAAAGGCGCATACAACAACTCACGCGACGGCGTCTGCGTGCGCGTGAAAGCGAAAGAACCTGAATTTTAGCGATCAGATGTGGTTTTTTAGTAATTCAGAGACGTGACGGCGGCGGATCATTCGGCACTGTCAGACCTTCAGCTGGATGAGACGAACGACTTACCCGGAGCAGCTACCAGATCCACATCTGTGCGATAAACACCAGGTTTCTTACGGCCCGAATACACGTGAAACAAGTGTAATGAAGATCAAACCAGGCAAGGAAATAAAAAGCGCCGAACAGATGTCAGCAATAATATTTGCAATCCTTAACTCCTCTTCGGGGTTATTATTTTGCCCGTACAGTCAAAAACCTCCATGTACAAAGTGTCCTTTCCACCATGACTGGCAATGCACTATGATGGATAGATATCTGACCAATCAGACACGAGCTTTGAGTGTTTTGCCCAATCGGGGTCTGCTGTATGTGGAAGCAGAATGAGTGGGCGGGGTTAAGGTGGAAGGAAGAGATCACGCTGAAGCGGTTTATGTATTCATCCGCCTCCCCATCTTAATGAAAAAATCCTGTAAAATTCCTTTCCGTGTTTACATTTTAGAGCGGCAAAGGTAATACTTTCTTTTTTATATGACCGGACTGTATGTATGAAATACTCTGAATATATATGTCGCGATAAAAAAAGCCCTCAGTGTGATAGTGCATTGAATTGGCACGCTATATTTAACACATATTTTATTATTTATCAGATGTACACGGTTCAGTAGGTTACGTCAGCAAGCACATTGTGTTTTTCCCCTCCAAAGCACGTAATACGTGAATCAAACATAACTGGATCTGTATTCATGCATTATATTCACATAATTTGACTTAACTACAAAAGTCATTCATGTTAAAATGAATAATTCATGAAAAGAACAAAATATAATATATTTATGTATATTTTGACCAGATTGATTTTGTGGTTCCGAGTAAGAAACATGGAGAACCATATAAAAGCATGGAAGGTCCTATATTTCGTGGAGGAATATAGTGTTTACAGTCGTAATGGTAATGATGCAGGCGAAAAAGGAAAATGTCAGAGTGCAGTAAGTGAGTTTAAAGTGAGTTAAAACTGCCGGTGTGCTGATTTAACTGATACATTTGGGAATGCATTTAACACGTTTAGAAATAACACGAGAACTTAATAAAAAAAAAATAAATAATATATATATATATATATATATATATATATTATTATTATTTTGTATTAAGTTAATAACACGAGAACTTAATAAAAAAAAAATAAATATATATATATATATATATATATATATATATATATATATATATATATATATATATAATATATTTATATATATATTTTTATTATTTTTTATTAAGTTCTCGTGTTATTAACTTAATACAAAATAATAATAATATATATATATATATATATATATATATATATATATATTATTATTATTTTGTATTAAGTTAATAACACGAGAACTTAATAAAAAAAAAATAAATAATATATATATATATATATATATATATATATATATATATATATATATATATATATATATATATATATAATATTTATATATATATTTTTATTATTTTTTATTAAGTTCTCGTGTTATTAACTTAATACAAAATAATAATAATATATATATATATATATATATATATATATATATATATATATATATATATATATATATATATATTATATATATTTTTTTTTATTATTATTTTTTATTAAGTTCTCGTGTTATTTCTAAACGTGTTAAATGCATTCCCAAATGTATCAGTTAAATCAGCACACCGGCAGTTTTAACTCACTTTAAACTCACTTACATGCATTCTTTTATATATATATATAAGAATGCACTTGCGACATATATTCGGATCAGAATTGTGTGCGTCACCGTGATGGAGGAACACTTAAAGTTACAGGACTCTTCGAAAACAAAATATAGTAATTAGGGCTAGGAAAATTAATGTGTTAATTTCTGGGATTAGTATTTATTGTTTACCACATAAAAAAAAAAAAATGCAGTATCTCTTTTTCATTTTTTAATTTTTTTTATTTTTTATTATTAAAATTATTTATTTTTTATTAGAACAAAATATGGGAATACAACAACATAAATACAGGACAAATAAAGCAATAAACTAAAAACAAACAAAACAGGTTTTGCATGTGATTATGTGAAGTGTAGGTGTGAGATTGTGTTGTGCGTGTGTACATCTCTGTTCAGTATATATGTAAATATATATGTAAGGCAAGCTGTGGAATAAAGAGTAGAGGGGGAGAAAAAAAAGAACAATTATGTATATATAATATAATAAACTACGAACAAAAAAAAAAGGGAAGAAAAAATAAATAAATGAAGGGAGAAGGCATACCGAGGAGATACGGGGACGGGCCACCATTCGAGGGGAATCAGAGTAGGACAGTAAGGAAGGACAGTAGGGCACCCCCAGCCAGGACCCAGCACTCTGATGCATCTTCACGACCGAGACCAGCATGCATGTGGCCTGCAGGTCGCCTTCAAACCCCACCGGGGAGGGCCAACTCACTGGACAATCTCTTTCAAAAACCTCTCCCAAACCCTGCGGGGGGAGCCAGCCCACCAGGAAGTTAGTGTAGTCACTGTCTTGCCGTGTGCATCAGGGACCTCTGGCTCAGTCCGGCCCAAACTGACCACTCGCGAAAATCCCATGGTGCAGTCCGGATCCGTATCCCACAATTATTCAATTATTTAAATAACGTACTCTGGGAGGGAAAAAAAAAAAAAGGAAAGAAAGAAAGAGGGAATGACATTTAATGACATCTGGAACTCATTTTTAATTTATTTTAATCTAAATCAAACACCTGGAACCGGACCCACGCACTCTCCCAATCATATCTCTACAAGCTTATAAGAAAAATATGTATATATTTGTGTTTTTATCCATATATATTCATATACATGTTGATATTATATATTGTTCATATTATTATTATTTATAACACTATTGTCATTATTATCTCTATTATTACCATTATGATTGTTAATACTATTCCATTACCATCAATATTATTATCACTATGTCAGCATTGTCATCACCGTCATTATTATTAACACAGTTATGGAAATACCTTTATATATATATATATATATATATATATATATATATATATATATATATATATATATTAGTTTATTTAATACATGTTTTCTGATTACTATGACTGTATTATCTTATCATAATTATATTTATAACCTATTAATATATAATAATAGATAATGTTTATTTCGTATTACTACACTTATTACATGTGATTATTAATATTAGATTCTGGAAACTACAGACTTTCGTCCCGTCCCTTTTTTTTAATTATTATTATTTTTTTCTTTCCTCTTTCTTTCAGTATCCCTTTTTCTTGCTTGCTGAAAACTTCAGCGATAGGAGAAAGGTGTCCCGAGTTGTTCCTGGCAGGCTACTCAGCCTTACGGGCTCCGATTAGGGTGGGGGCGGGGTTAGGGCATCTGCTGCCTGCCAGGAATAAACCCAGGCACTTTTGTACAATGGGTGAAACTTTGTTTCCCACTTTGTTCTCCACTTTCTGTGGCTAAAATTGGCATATATACATTTCCAGGAGGTACACGCTCGACTCACCTTGACATTCTAGCACAGAAACTGACTGATTGTGGAGCAGTGCACTATTATTAATTATCCGCGATGTATGGAAGCCCAGGAGTGCCATTTAAAAAAGAATGAAGGAATAATTTATCAATCTATTAATTTGAAGATAAAAATGTGAATAAATAAACCAATTTATAAATTGACAAATAAATAGACATATTTAAATGTGTTTATTTAATTCACAAAACAGCACATTAATAAGTCATTTTTACATGCACCTTTTAAATTGCGTTTTAAAAAGCATTTGGCAATTGCTTTTCTTCATCCATTTGCCAGTTGCTTTTCTTCATCCATTTGTCAATTGCTTTTCTTTATTGTTTGACTTTTCCTTTTCTTTTTCCATTTGTCAATCCTTACCTGCTGAAGGAATAAATTATCAATCTATTATTTTGAAATTAAAAACTTGAATAAATAAGTCAATTTATAAATGGACAAATAAAAAGGCACATTTAAATGTGTATATTTAATTAATTTAACAATAAAATTGTGCATTAATAAATCATATGTGTAAAATGTCATTAAATGTAGCAATAAATGAGTACATTAATGAGTCTTTTAAATGCACTTTTTAATGCACTTTAAAAGCACCTTTTAAATTGCATTTTAAAAAGGTATTTGGCAATTGCTTTTCTTAATTCATTTGTCTATTGTTTTTCCTCATCCATTTGCCAATGTCTTTTCTTATTCGTTTTGCTTTTTCTTTTTCCTTTTTCTTTTCTTTTCTTTCTCCAATTGATAATCAAGTAAAAAAAAAATGCCACTGGACTGTTGACTCGTTGGAGCAACCAATGAACGTTTGACTCAGCTATAAGTTAATGGTGACTCGTTCACTGTTGCTGTGAAATGCTGAATGCGGCCCTACCGGAGTGTGCACAGTGAGACATGTCCAGGATGTGAGCTGGTAGTCGTGATGCTGTGAACAGAACTACCCTCCCGACCCGTGCCCCAAACTGAAACACGCGCAGCAACCGCCATTTGCCTCACCCTACTTCACCGCTTGAGGTACAGAGCCGATGAAGAATACCGCCAGATCCTGTACTAAAGCAATTGCTTCTCTGCACTGCCTGACCATACAGTTATTCACCTGTTTCATTACTGTATGACCACTCTCTCTGCCATATTTGTAAACAAAGCCCATATACTGTACCTTCTGTGCACTGCACTGTGAGATCGACCATAAGCGCTGGGATACGATGAAACTCTGCTAAACTGTTTCTGTTTATAAAGCTTCATAAAGTGTTACCTTTCGTTTACACAACCAGAAGTTCTTTTTTTTTTTTCTTCCAGTAAAAGTTATGTTAAGTGAATGGTTTCATTTCACAAAATTCTAGCAGTGAAGGGGTAAAACACTTGTTGGTTATTGCTTTTTTTTCTCGTGGAAAATGTCTGATCTAAATCTTGGACATTTTACCTCAAACATCTTTGACATGTTAATTGCCATTATCTGTGTCAATTAAATTTTGTCTATAACATAATCGATTCAGGTACAATTAAATTGTAAATTCATTCACATTTCAAAATGTTAAATCCATAAGGCCCAGACTACAATTGTAAAAGAGGAATGTGATATAAGAATGTGTACATTGTGTATTTACTGTGTGTATAGCTACTGTCAGTGAATAAACATCTTTATGAAGATGAGCACAATAAAAGTTTAAGCACAATTTTTATTTGCGACATTATAAACAGATATACGCAGCAGGTTGGTGTGGAAAAAACATGTTTTTTAATTTTCATTTGAAAGAGACACTTTCGTAATACACATAAATAATACACAACATTAGTTTAATGAAGAGCATGCTTTCGTTAATGTTTAATGAAAGCATGCTCAGCTCCGTCACATGCTTTCAGTTCGGGGCACGGGTCGGGAGGCTGGTTCTGTTTGCAGCATCACAATTACCAGCTCCCATCCTGGACACGTATTACTGTGCACACTCAGCTAGGGCCGCGCATTTCACAGCAACAGTGAATGAGCCACCATTAACTTCTTATATGCTTCCAATCCGTTTCTTATTTGCGAGATTCACAGATCCAATAAAATCACGTAAACTGTTCATACCATTGTCCAATAACAGGCAGTATTACATCCTCTTCGAGTGGCACATGGGAGAGAGGGTGTGTCATATAACTTTGTCAAAAGTTCATTGGTTGCTCCCATGAGTCAACAGTACAATGGCATTTTTTTAACTCGGTTCTCAATTGGAGAAAGAAAAGGAAAAGCAAAACGAAAAAGAAAAGTAATTGGCAAATGGATGAGGAAAAGCAATTAGCAAATGAATTAAGAAAAGCAATTGCCAGGATCCAACATGGCGGCACGTTGATCACACGCATATATCCGAGCTCACACTGCACTCGGCAATTTATATCTTAAAACAGCCTCATTATGTTCTGAAATTCAACAAATACCTGTAAGTTACTATTAACAACACTGTGATAAAATGACATTGTGTACAACAAAGAAAAAACGGAAATCAAGACGACTCGAACTCCGAGTCTGTTAGCCATCCCGCGAGCACGCCACCTGAGGGAAAATAAGCCAGGGCAAATACCAACAAAAAGCAAGAGGGCAGCATTATTTGCACAATCATGAGCATGAGAGAAGAAGTTTCAGTCCAATTCACGGGGATCCTCTCAGCCATACAGGAGGTTAAGCAAGAAGTTAAGGAATTTTCTAACAGATTGTCTACGGCGGAACAACGTATTAGCGATACCGTAGATACTCTCCAGCAACAGGTGAAACTTCTTGGAGCTAAACTGGAAGACCAGGAAAATTGAAACCGCCACAATAACGTTCGCCTTGTTGGTCTTCCCAGAGGTGCTGAGGGCTCGGATATGGTGGGTTTCCTCGAGCGATGGTTGCTTGAGGTACTGGGAGCAGACTCTTTTTCTAACCCGATCGTCATTGAAAGGGCTCACCGCTTACAGGACCACCACGATCGCAACTCCGCCAGAATACTCATCATGCGATTCTTGAATTCAAGGGATAAAGATAAAGTGTTGCAAGCCGCATGGGCCAAGGGCAAAGTAATGTACAATGAGCACAAAGTGAAGTTTTTTCAAGACATCGCCAGAGAAACACATCTCAAGAGATGAAAATACTATGAAGTGAAACAGCAGCTTAAAGCCCTGAACATCCAATACGGAATGATCTTTTCAGCTAAGCTGCAGATCACTCATGCAGGCCGAAACCACACATTTGATAGCCCAGCGGAGGTGGAAACTTTCATCCGAAACACAAAAACTACAAGTTGTTAATCCTTCACCCAAGTGATCCAGGTGAAAGGAACTGTCATATACTAGAACCGAACTTGAGTCATGGACTGATAAGGTATTTAGAGTGTGTTGAACTGATTGAATATTACAAGTGTCTCTTTTGAAGTGAGCACATTGAACTCTCCGAGTTTGGGTTGAGTTAATTATTTGTGATTTCTTCCATACAATTGTTGTTAATATAAGCTGTTTTTCATAATTGTTAATATGTTTAGCCGTTTGTTGATGGGAGTATAGGAGGGTGGATAACAAGCACATGATCCGTGTTAATCTGCTCATAGCAGTAGGCTCGGTGGGACAAAGTGTTGAATCTTCAGATTTTGGGGTAGGGCGGGTAAAGTGCTGGCGAGTTCGGGATGCCAGTGCAAAGAGAAGCATCCCATGTATACTTTACTATTTTTCAATTACGGGGGAAACTGCACTTTATTGCAAACAGGCTAAGAGACAGAGTAGTAATCTTTAGAAGTTCTCAATCTATGCAGTAATACTCTAATGAACTCCAGCTTGGAGATAAATATAACACCGTGGAATGTAATTAAGCAAGTAATGACCAGAATTAAACAATTTAATCCTTCTATCATATTTTTGCAAGAATGCCACATATCATCTAATGATACGACACCAATATGAAGATGTTGGAAAGGCCAAGTTTTTTCAGCTTTACTTTCTCCTAATTCTAGGGGGGTTATACAGGAGACAGCAGGATGATGCATAATAGTTCAAGGTTCCATTCTTAATGAAATTAAGATGATATTAGCTAATGTATATGGCCCCAATACGGACTGTCCAGGTTTTTTTTTAAATGTATTTCTCTTGTTATCTTCCCTACCGGGCAATTACTGTCACGTATTCCCTGGGTTTTTGCTTAGACTTTTATTTTGAAATTCTTGTTTAGTTCCCCGTTCCTGTTTCCTGTTAATTTTGTAGTCCTTTGTAGTTTCTTTTCATGATTGGTTTTCCCCTGATTGTTTTCCCCAGGTGTTCCTCATTTCCTTGTTTGCCCATTTGTATTTAAGCCCTTGTTTCCCCTGGTTTCTTTGTTAGTCTTCACATGTGTTGTCACGTTCTGTGCCTGGTTTCCTGTGTTTTGTTTTATTCTAAGTACTTTGTTTATCTTTGGTTTCCATTAAAAGCTGCATTTAGATCCTCATTCCTCGCCTGCCTCCTCACAATTACTAATAGCTGGAGACTTTAATTGCACAATCTCTCCTAGCCTTGACCGTTCAACAGGCTCGGATACAGCACATGTACAGTCTAGAAAAAAGTTATGGGATTATATGAAAGAACTAAATTTGTGTGACCCATGGAGGAGGTTATACCCTAGTAAAAGAATATACTCTTGCTGTTCTACAGTGACAAATGGTCATTCTCATAGAAGAAGCCTTTGTCACACATTATACATGTTGCAAATATACAGTGAAATTCTTTTTTTCGCATATCCCAGCTAAGCTGGCGTCAGAGCGCAGGGTCAGCCATGATACAGCGCCCCCAAAAAGGTTGAAACAATCCTTTTATGAGCACGGAGACAAAGCAGGGAAATTATTGGCATGGCAGCTGAAAAAATTTGATGCAGAAAAAGCCATTAATAGTATTCAAACTCTGAATGGAGAAATAACATCTAATCCTTCAGAGATAAATAACACTTTTGTTTCATTTTATAAAGTCTTATATAAATCCGAATCAGCCAACTTTATTGAGGACCAATCTTGGTTCCTCAATGATCTTCAGCTCCCACATCTGTCAGAAGAAGATAAACATTCTTTAGATAACATTCTTGAAGAAAGTGAAATCTTGGAAGCTATATCTATTCTTAAGAACGTAAAATCAGCTCTTATGGACTGCCAATTGATTTATATATATATATATATATATATAAAGACAAACTCATTGGTCCTTTGAAAGAAATGTATGCAGAATCATTTCAAAACTGTTGTCTACCACCCACGTTGAGAGGTGCCTTTATTACCCTAATTTTGAAACCTGTCAAATCTCCTGTCAAATGTGAGTCATACAGACCAGTCTCCCTACTCAATACTGATATGAAAATTATTGCAAAATCTTGGCTTCAAGACTAGAAAAATGACTTCAATCCCTAATTGGTATAGACCAAAATGGATTTATCAAGAACAGTCAGGCCACTCATAATATCAGGCGTGTTTTAAACATTATGTATGAAAAAGGGAAGCCCCAGACATGTGTATTCTATCTCTTGAGGCAGAAAAAGTGTTTGATAGGATAGAGTGGCAGTATATGACTGAGGTATTGTTTCGTTTTGGATTTGGAAGTATATTTCATCGATGGGTCAATATCTAATACTTCAAACCAATGGCGGAGGTTAGGACTCACAATACAATATCGAAACATTGTATTCTATATAGGGGCACATGGCAAGGATGCCCTTTGTCGCTAATGCTTTTTATTTTAGCATTAGAGCCCTTAGCAATTGCGATTAGATGTAACCCTATTATTAAGGGCATTAAAATTGAAGATCGGGACCGCAATCTACGCAGATGATACTATTATTTTTTTAATGGAACTTGAGAGATCCGTTCCAGCGCTACTTAAATTGATCGACAGATTTGGGATGTTCTCTGGATATAAAATTAGTAACTCCAAATCGTCAGTACTTTTCTTAAACACTCAAGAAAGACACCAACCACCAATCGAGCATCCCTTCATAAATGCAACCAATGTCTTCAAATACTTGGGCATAAATATTATTCGTAAAGTTGACAGGTTAATCCCAGCCAATTACAATCCAGTTATAACTAAAGTCACTGAGTCTCTAGATAGATGGTCCTCCCTACCAATTTCATTAATTGGCCATATAAACATTAATAAGATGAACATTCTTCCCAAATTCCTGTATTTATTTCGTTCTATTCCACTTCCCCCTCCATCAGGCTTTTTCCTAGTTTGAAAAATAATTAACCAAATTCATCTGGAAAAACAGACATGCAAGACTACGCCTAATTTTGTTATACCTTCCATATGATAGAGGAGGCTTAAGCCTGCCCAATTTGCAGTGGTATTATGGTCTGCCCAGCTGACTGGTGCCACCTACTGGTTTTCCTCACAGCCTCAATTTACAAAAGTTGTAAAAGGTATGGGAATGGACTTATATTTTTACTCTGATTCATATAAGAATTTGAAAAAGACTACCAAAATCCCTTTGTTAAAAACACTTTAGTAGTATGGAATGAAGCTCAGCGCTCACTGGGAGAAGTGCCAGCTCTTTCTTGTTTTTCTCCTATTTGGGGAAATGGGGACTTTAGACCTGGGAAAAATGACTTGGGCTTTAAACAGTGGGCACTAAAGGGTATTTGTAAGATTGGTGATTTATTCGAGGAGGATACATTGATGTCTTTTAAAGATCTTCATGAAAAATTTGGTATCCCTATGACACACTTCTTCAAATATCTACACATTCACAGCTATATTAATGCTAAGCAAAATCAGTTACTAATTAGACCTTCACTGACAGAGCTTGAAATGGTCATGTTTTATCAGAAAATCTGCACAAACCAAATTTCACTACTTTACCACAAATTTATAAATAGCTCTAAAGATTCATCTGAACCAAAGAGGGAAGCTTGGAGTGTAGATTTGCAATACGATGTAACGTTGTTGGCTGCTGACAATGATGACAATGACGGGGATGACGTGAAGATGAAGAACCCAAGTGCAGTTTATTTACAAAGTGAGAACCAATAACCCTGACTACACGTGAACTAAACTAAACATAAACATGACTTGACTTGATTTAAACATGGCTTGACATAAACGTGGCTAGACTTAAACATCTACGTTCACATTAAATACTTGACAACTAGACAATGAAAACATGAGGGCTTAAATACAAGACATGGGAGAACATAAACCAATGAACACGTGACACATGAACATGGAGGGAAAACAAGACATCACATGACTAGGGAACAGGAACTAAACTTTTCAAAATAAAAGACATGAATCAACAAAATACACCTGACATATCCCCCCCACTAAGGGGTGGCTCCTGACACCCCAACACTTAAACAAAACACGTAAAGCATGACATAAATTCAAAGTTCTGTAGGGAGCTGGGGGGGGGGGGTGTCTTGAGGTGTGGGGCGTGGCATGGCGAGAAAGGGCGAGGGGCATGGGACCAAGGCAAAGTCCGTGGGGGGTGGAGCCATGAGAGGCTCGAGGGGCGGAGCCATGGAACTTGGTGCCCGGAGAGTAGCCGAAGACTCGAAGGGCCAGGGTGGAGCCGATGGCAGGGAGGACCAAGGCGGTGCTGGAGGCTCGGAGGAGCAAGGCGGAGCTGAGGGATTGGAAGACTGAGGTGGAGCCGGGGGGACTGAGGACCAAGGTGGAGCCGTAGGGAAGAAGGTCCGTGGTGAAGCTGACAGATCGGAGGGACGAGGCGCAGCCAGAGGATCGGAGAGCCAAAGCGGAGCCAGGTGACCGACAGACCAAGGAGGAGCCGGAGGGACGAGGGACCCCGGCACAGCCGACAGGCTGAAGGACTGTAGTGGAGCCGAGGGAACGCCGAGCTGAGGCAATATTGAGGGACTGACAGGCCAAGGCGAAGTCCAGGGCTCGGAGGGTCCAGGCGGGGTCGGAGGGCCGAAAGTTCCCCTTGCCTGCTCAGGAGAACTAAGGGTGGGTATAAGGGTGGGAACCATCTCCAGGTCCCACTGCTCAGGTGTGGCTGTGACATGGCATGGAGCAGGCTGAGGCGTTGCTGTGACGTGGCATGGAGCAGGCTGAGGCGTTGCTGTGACGTGGCATGGAGCAGGCTGAGGCGTTGCTGTGACGTGGCATGGAGCAGGCTGAGGCGTTGCTGTGACGTGGCATGGAGCAGGCTGAGGCGTTGCTGTGACGTGGCATGGAGCAGGCTGAGGCGTTGCTGTGACGTGGCATGGAGCAGGCTGAGGCGTTGCTGTGACGTGGCATGGAGCAGGCTGAGGCGTTGCTGTGACGTGGCATGGAGCAGGCTGAGGCGTTGCTGTGACGTGGCATGGAGCAGGCTGAGGCGTTGCTGTGACGTGGCATGGAGCAGGCTGAGGCGTTGCTGTGACGTGGCATGGAGCAGGCTGAGGCGTTGCTGTGACGTGGCAGGGAGCAGGCTGAGGCGTTGCTGTGACTTGCCATGGAGCAGGCTGAGGCGTTGCTGTGACTTGCCATGGAGCAGGCTGAGGCGTTGCTGTGACTTGCCATGGAGCAGGCTGAGGCGTTGCTGTGACTTGGCATGGAGCAGGCTGAGGCGTTGCTGTGACTTGGCATGGAGCAGGCTGAGGCGTTGCTGTGACTTGGCATGGAGCAGGCTGAGGCGTTGCTGTGACGTGACATGGAGCAGGCTGAGGCGTTGCTGTGACGTGGCATGGAGCAGGCTGAGGCGTTGCTGTGACGTGGCATGGAGCAGGCTGAGGTGTTGCTGTGACGTGGCATGGAACAGGCTGAGGCGTTGCTGTGACGTGGCATGGAGCAAAAGATGGCGCTAGCTCAGCGACCATGACTAGAAACTCTGGCTTGGCAGCCATGACGCGAAACTCTGGCTCGGCGGCGGCCATGTCGTGGACCTCTGGCTCGGCGGCGGCCATGTCGTGGACCTCTGGCTCGGCGGCGGCCATGTCGTGGACCTCTGGCTCGGCGGCGGCCATGTCGTGGACCTCTGGCTCGGCGGCGGCCATGTCGTGGACCTCTGGCTCGGCGGCGGCCATGTCGTGGACCTCTGGCTCGGCGGCGGCCATGTCGTGGACCTCTGGCTCGGCGGCGGCCATGACGTGGAACTCTGGCTCGGCGGCGGCCATGACGTGGAACTCTGGCTCGGCGGCGGCCATGACGTGGAACTCTGGCTCGGCGGCGGCCATGACGTGGAACTCTGGCTCGGCGGCCATGGCGTGGAACTCTGGCTTGGCGCCCATGGCGTGGAACTTTGGCTCGGCGGCGGCCATGTCGTGGAACTCTGGCTCGGCATCCGCCTCCCCCACAGTGAACGGGGAACCAATGAACCGTAGGGCGAGGTCGATATATTGAGCCAGGCAGAGGGATAAGCGACCGGCAGGCATCAAAAAAGAAATGGACACATTCAGTCCAAATCTAAAACAGTCTTTGAGGGCAACCTCATTAAAGTCCACCTGGAAAGCCAGATTGCAAAAGTCCTCCACATAGTCCTCCAGGGGATGATTCCCCTGACGTAGGCGCAGAAGCCGAACTGCTGGGTTCATGGTGGGTCAAGTATTCTGTAACGTTGTTGGCTGCTGACAATGATGACAATGACGGGGATGACGTGAAGATGAAGAACCCAAGTGCAGTTTATTTACAAAGTGAGAACATATAACCCTGACTACACGTGAACTAAACTAAACATAAACATGAACATGAACATGACTTGACTTCATTTAAACATGGCTTGACATAAACGTGGCTTGACTTAAACATCTACATTCACATTCAATACTTGACAACTAGACAATGAAAACATGAGGGCTTAAATACAAGACATGGGAGAACATAAACCAATGAACAAACAGAACTGATAACAAGATGATTAAACAATAAACCAATGAAAACATGACACATGAACATGGAGGGAAAACAAGACATCACATGACTAGGGAACAGGAACTAAACTTTTCAAAATAAAAGACATGAATCAACAAAATACACCTGACATACGACCTCTCAGATTCAGAATGTGTGCTAGAGCCCAGTACCTGTCAATCAACACCAGATTTAAGATGTTCCAATACAACTGGGTAATGCGTATTTAGGTCACCCCTGAAATGATAAATAAGTTTAACCCGAACATGCCAGATCTCTGTTTTAAATGGCAAAAATACAAGGGAACGTTTTTTCACTGTATCTGGGAATGTGAGGCAATCAAAACATTCTTGCAAGAAGTAATAATATTAATCTCTTATTATCTCTTATTAATCTCAATTATTTCGAAACCTATTCCAATGACCCCTGAAATATGTGCTTTGGGCTTAATCCCTGTAAATTTACCACTGTCAAGCTATCACACTAAAATGACTGACATCTGTTTAGTTATTGCAAGACAATTGGTGGCAATTTACTGGAAGAACACACAAAGTCCATCCATTGGTTATTGGTTGAAGGATCTGTTGCATTGTATTGCATTGGAAAAAAATAACCTACAGTATTAAGGGCAAACTAAAAGAATATTATAAAATCTGGGATCTTTTTATATACTTTCTGGAAAATAACAATATATTATCACAGGCGACATAAGATACCTCTTACTCCACTGACTGATAAATTTGGATTGTTCTTATATGTTTGAAGATATATGAATATGTGTGTCTCAGCCTCTGTGTAACAACCTTTTGGCCTTTGTAACTGAATTCTTGGATGCAGAGGGAGGGGGCAGAGGATGGAAGGGAAGGCAGTTAAAGTATATGTAAAATTTTCTTGTTTTTTCATATTTTTTTGCAAAAAAAAAAATTTATGGTTTAAAAAAAGAAAAGCAATTGCCAAATACCTTTTTAAAATGCAATTTAAAAGGTGCATTTAAAAGATTCATGAATGTACTCATTTATTGCTACATTTAATGACATTTTAAGCATGAAATAAATATGATTAATGCACAATTTTATTGTTAAATATAATAGAAATTTTAAAAAATGAATTAAATATACACATTTAAATGTGTCTTTTTATTTGTCCATTTATAAATTGACTTAAGTTTTTATTTTCAAATTAATAGATAATTTATTCCTTCATTCTTTTTTAATTGGCACTCCTGGGCTTCAGCAGATATGGATTGACAAATGGAAAAAGAAAAGGAAAAGTCAAACAATAAAGAAAAGCAATTGGCAAATGGATGAAGAAAAGCAATTACCAAATGCTTTTTAAAATGCAATTTAAAAGGTGCATTTAAAAATGACTTATTAATGTGCTGTTTTCTTGCTAAATATAAGTACAATTTAAAATGTGAATTAAATAAACACATTTAAATATGTCTATTTATTTGTCAATTTATAAATTTGTTTATTTATTCACATTTTGTATTTTCAAATTAATAGATTGTTAATTTATTCCTTCATTTTTTTTTAATTGGCACTCCTTGGCTTCCATACGATGCATGTCCCGTGCATAATATAAACATGAGAGTGGATTTACTGCACAGAGAATGGAGACTTCATCCGAAAGCAGTGAACCAGATGTGGCAGAAATACGGGCAAGCTTCGCATTGCCCGAAACCCTCACTTACTGTCATCTGAAGCAGCTTAAAAAACTAAACTGCCTGTGAGAGACCCAGCGAGTGCATGATACAGACTGAGAAGGACATGGCCGTTCAGCAAGATGTAGCCAGGTGTACTTGTAGAAACTGAATGGCAGCCAGAGAAAATAATAGTTTTGAGATTTTAAGATTTTAAGACTTCAGCATTTAATATGTTTCATATATGTATGTATAGTGTTCAATAATTCATTGGCAATGAACACTAAAGTTTCTCTTGCCAATAAAGTTTGATATGAATTTAATCTGCCCATTTGATCCTATTATTAAAAAAGTCCAATGGAAAACGGCAGAAGATTTTGCTCAAATTGTAATTGCATGTTTACAGATTTTATGGCATGTATACATATACTTATATCAAAGACTAATACCTGTAAAAATGTGTCTTATTAACTCACCAAAAAAAAAAAAAAAAAAAACAACAACATTTAAAGATGTACATATTTAAATAATTAAAATAAATGACGACGAACCAATTTCTTGCAAGTTCTTTGAGAAAATTATAAAGGAAATTTCTTTATTTATGACGATTTTTTATGTTTGTTTTAATGTAACATGTACCATAATTTAATCATGATTAATTGTGATTAATCACAGAAAACTGTGCAATTAATTAGTTACAAAATTTTAATAGATTCACAGCCCTAATAGCAATATATATAACATTAAAAATAATTAGTTAAAGGAGTGTAGCCTTGTGCATATAGGCGTACCTGTGCTGGAGAGAGATTACGCTCTGTTTTATTCCTTAAGGAGCTTATGCACTGGAGTTTTGTGGAAGAGCATTTATACAAACAGATGGACACCCTGTTGCTCTCTCTCAGATCACTTGCTTCTTACACTCAGCCTGCGCACCGAACTGAATGTCATTCAACCACAGAACCTTCACTGCAGACAAAAACAATCACAAAAGTAGGGCTATAATATCAAAGATGACACAGACAAGCCCTCTGATCTGGGATCTATATCAAAAAGAGTAAAAAAAAAAAAAGGTCAAAGAATTGGTAGTCCTTTGAAATTATTGTTGTGGAAGCATGCATTTCTGCCACATACATTACATTTTCTTTGGTCAGTAAAAATTATAAGATTCAAAGTCATAATTTTGAGGTAATAATTTTAAGATTCTAAATCATAATTATAAGATACAAAATCTAATTTATATAATATTTTTGACTTTTATCTCATAATTATGACTTCTTATCTCTAAATTCAGACTTTCCATCTCATAATAATGACTTTTTATTTCAAAATTTTAACTTTTTATCGCAAAATTTGGACTTTTCCATCTCATAATTTTGACTTTTTATTTTAAAATGTTTGTCTTTTTTATCTCATGATTGACTTTTCATCTCAAATTTTGACTTAGTGATTCATAATTTTGAAATCATAATTATGATTTTTTTCTCCTAATTATGTCTTTTTATCTAAACATTTGGACTTTATATCTCAATAATTACTTTTTATCTCAAAATTCTGACTTTTTTATCTCATAATTATGACTTTTTATGTAATTTTTACTTTTTATTTTGAAATGTTTGCCTTTTTATCTCATAATTGTGACTTTTTATCTCATAATTTGTACTTTTTATCTAAAGATTTTGACTTTTTTATCTCACAATTATGACTTTTTATTTTTAAATGTTTGCCTTTTTTATCTCATAATTATGACTTTTTATCTCACAATTTTGACTGTTTATGTCATTATTTTGACATTTTATCTCAAAATTCTGCATTATGATGACTTTGTATCTCATAATTATGATTTACCAGAGCAAAATTATTATTATTCTTTTCATGTGGCAGAAATGGGCTTCCATAGATTGTAGATGTTCTTATAATGTGATTTTTCGGCCAAGTATGGACTGTTTAAAAGAGGTTCGGACGTGTGAACGGCGAGCTCTGCGCACTTTGCAGGTTTTAATACTTCAATACATAAACCGGTGAGATTCGATACACCCTGATCCTTAATTGTTCTAGGAAGACAATATGTCAAAGAATTCAAATTCCTTGGGCTCTGGAGACATTAAAAGACACTTACATGCTCAAGCTGACGCCCCCGTGCAGGCTGTAAATATGGGAGCAGATTTGGCTGGGGAAGTGCGGGAAATTCGGCGAGAATTGTTGAACTTGTCGGCAATGCTGAAGAAGGTCGTTACTGACTTGGAGGATCTTGCTATAATACGTCGATCAATCACTGCCATGGAGATGAAATTCACTGAGGTGGTTACAAGAGTGGGGAATGTTGAGAAACGGATCGATTATCTGGAGTCATTGGAGAGGTAATTAGCTGCTAATCTGCTAGCAACCAAGGTGGATTTGTAGCGAATCAGGGAAAAGTTGGAGGATATGGAAAATCGTAGTCGGCGGAATAACATCTGTATTGTTGGAATTCTTGAGGCCAAAGAAGGTCGGGATATGGTGAAATTCCTGGATGGGCTCCTTCCGAGTTTGCTCGACATAACAAGCCATAAGCTGGAAATCGAGCGAGCTCACAGGGTTCCGGCTCAGTGATCCGCTGAGGGAGACAGGCCCCGATCAATTCTGGCCAAATTTCTGAGATCATCCGATAAAGATCTCTTGTTACATGAGGCGAGGAGTAAAGGAAGGATTTCTTGGAAGAACCACAGCATTTTCTTGTTCCCAGACTTTGCAAATTTGACAAGAGTGTAACGTGATCATTTCAAGGAATGCAAGAAACTCTTACATCAATGGAAGGTTGCTTTTGCACTGATGTTCCCGGCAAAACTGAGAATAGATGCTGACGATGGACGGACAATATTTACATGTCCCCAACAAGCGATGTCCTTCATAAAGTCAGTGGACTGAGTAAGTTATTTTGTGGTACTCACGTTGCAGCCAAGTGGACCGACTCACTGAACATTCACTTGACCCTCCGAGGAAACTGAGTGCCTTTTTTGTTTCTTTTTGTGCTGGTTCCGCCTAGCGGCTGGAGTTTGTTTTGTGTAGTAACATTCCTTTGGGACAGTGTTGTGGATGAATCTGCACGTTCTTTTTGCTTATACCCCCTGTTGGTTGGAGTTTGTTTTGTGGAGTATTTCTTGCAAGAAATTGGAGTGATTGGGTCATTTGTTGCACTCATGTAACAGCCGAATGGGCCGGCACACTGAAGTGTGTGGTGAGTGTGTGGTGGCGAAGTGGGCTAATGCACATAACTGGTAAAGGTTGCTGGTTCAATCCCCACAGCCATCACCATTGTGCCCTTGAGCAAGGCACTTAACTCCATGTTGCTCCAGGGGGATTGTCACTATAATAAGTGCACTGTAAGTCGCTTTGGATAAAAGCGTCTGCCAAATGCATAAATGTAAATGTAACATTAATTTGACTGTCCGAGGAAACTGAACAGCCTTTTCTTTTGTGTGTGTACTAGTTCCGCTAGCGGCTGGAGTTTTTTTTGTGGAGGAACATACCTTTGGGACAGTTATGTGGATGAATTTACATGTTCTTTGTGTTTATTCCACCTATTGGCTGGAATTTGCTTTATAGATTATCTTCTGTTGTGTAATTCTGTCTCACATAATTTGTATAGAAACACCGGACTTGAGCAGTCTGATGGCAAAGTTGTCGCAGGGGCTCTCGTAGGCGTACATGGACTGGTTGAGTTTAGAGGGATGGACGCCAGTTGGCGCTGTCGTGCACAGGGTTAATGCGCACATTTTTCTTTTTTCTGTTTGTTTGGTTCGGGGGGAAGTTTGGGGTTTGATTGTTGCAATAAAGTTGGAATGTGGTCTTTATAATTTTATTTTTGACACATGATCTATTTTTTCTAATATGTCAAAATGTCAAATGTTAATATGAGTGGATTGTCACTCTCCACGTGGAATGTGAATGGGTTGGGGCACCCCATAAAAAGAAGGAAGGTTATTTCTCTTCTTAAACATAAGAAATATGAAAAAGTGTTTCTTCAAGAAACACATCTTTCCCCACAGGAAGCTGAAAAATTTGGGTGGACATGTTTTTTAGTGCTGGCTCAAGTAAGAGCAAGGGAGTCATTACACTGACAAGTAAGCATCTACAATTCAAATATCTCAAACAGATTAAAGATAAATTAGGAAGAGTCATTATTGTTTTAGCAGAAATTCAGGGGCAAAGTGTAACGTTGCTGGAAACAGGCAGACAAAGAGACGATGATGTAGGAGTGATGAACTCAAGTGCAGTTTTATTTACAGACGTGGAATCCCAAAACCCTGACTACAAATGTGAACTAAACGTAAACATGAACTTGACTTTGACGAAGACTTGACTTGGCATAAAACATGAACTTGGCTAGGACAAAACAACAAAGTTACATTCACAATACCTGATGAAGGACAATGGAAAACATGAGGGCTTAAATGCTTGGACATGGGAGAACACATGACAAAGATGACCAATGACAAGACTAAACTATAAACAAGATAACAAGACTAAATGAACTTAAACCGATGAAAAGACAAGACTAATAACAAAGTAATCAAACAATGAACCAATGAAAACAAGACACATGAACAGGGGAAACACTTGACAAGATCACATGAGGGAACAGGAAATCACATGACATGACAACAGGAACTAGATTTTCAAAATAAAAGGCATGAAAAACATGAACCAACAGAATAAACATGACATATCCCCCCCTCAAGGGGCGGCTCCCGACACCCCAAAACATAACAACAAAGTTCACTATGAGGGAGCTGGGGGTGGGGGGGGTGGGGGGGTGTAGCTACATGGCATGACATGGAAACATGGTACGGAGGATGATGACTCGTAGAGCGGAGGCGGGCCTGGACCGTGGAGCAGATGCGGGCCTGGACCGTGGAGCAGAGGCGGGCCTGTGACATGGCATGGAGCAGACTCAGGCATTGCTGTGACATGGCATGGAGCAGTCTGGGGCTTGGCTGAGACATGGCATGGAGCAGACTGAGGTTCGGCTGTGACATGGCATGGAGCAGACTGAGGTTTGGCTGTAACATGGCATGAAGCAAGCTGAGGCGTGGCTGTGACATGGCATGGAACAGGCCGAGGCGTGGCTGTGACATAGCATGGAACAGGCCGAGGCATGGCTGTGACATGGCATGGAACAGGCCGAGGCGTGGCTGTGACATGGCATGGAACAGGCTGAGGCGTGGCTGTGACATGGCATGGAACAGGCCGAGGCGTGGCTGTGACATGGCATGGAACAGGCCGAGGCGTGGCTGTGACATGGCATGGAGGCGTGGCGGTGACATGGCCTGGAGCTGACTCAGGCGTGGCTGTGACATGGCCTGGAGCTGACTCGGGCGTGGCTGTGACATGGCCTGGAGCTGACTCGGGCGTGGCTGTGGCACGGCTTGGAGCTGACTCGGTCGTGGCGGCCTTGACGTGGAACACGGGCTTGGCGGCCATGACGTGGAACTCAGGCTTGGCGGCCATGACGTGGGGCAAAGTCATGGAAGGCTGAGTCATGGATAACTGGGAAACGACCTCTGTGGCCGTGAACATGGACAGAAACTCGGGAACTACCGCCGTGTTCGTGTACATGGGCAGAGACTTGGAAATGACCTCTGTGGTCGTGTACATGGGCAGAGACTCGGAGACAACCTCTGTGGTCGAGAACATGGGCAGAGACTTGGAAACGACCTCCGTGGTCATGAACATGGGCAGAGACTTGGAAATGAAAGCTTTTCTCCTCCTCCGGGAGGCCGAAGTTGGCAACGCAGGCTCTGGGATGGACAAAGCTGGCAACGCAGGCTCTGGGGCGGACGAAGCTGGCAATGCAGGCTCTGGGGCGGACGAAGCTGGCAACGCAGGCTCTGAGGCGGACGAAGCTGGCAACGCAGGCTCTGGGGCGGACGAGGCTGGCAACGCAGGCTCTGGGGCGGACGAGACTGGCAATGCTGGCTCTGGGATGGACGAGGCTGGCAACGTTTGCTGTGGGAGGGACAAAGCTTCCAGCTCGTTGGCCGTGACAGGCGTGGGCGTTGGCTCATTGGCTGTGGCAGGCGTGGCCCTTGGCTTGTTGTCCGTGGCAGGCATGGCCGTTGGCTCGTTGCCCGTGGCAGGCGTGGCCCTTGGCTCGTTGCCCGTGGCAGGCATGGCCCTTGGCTCGTTGCCCGTGGCAGGCGTGGCCTTGGCTCGTTGGCCGTGGCAGGCGTGGCCGTTGGCTCATTGTCCGTGGCAGGCGTGGCCATTGCCTTGGCAGCCATGATGTGGAACTCCTGCTCGGCATCTGCCTCCCCCACAGTGAATGCAGAACCAGTGATCTGCAGGGCAGGGTCGATATACTGAGCGAGGCTGAGGGAACTGCGACCACCAGGCATCAGGGAGGAAATTGGCTCAGTTAATCCAAAACGGAAACAGTCTTTGAGGGCGACCTCATTAAAGTCCACCTTGCTGGCCAGAGAGCAGAACTCCCCCACATATTCCTCCAGGGATGGATTCCCCTGGCGTAGGCGCAGTAGTCGGACCGCTGGGTTCATGGTTGGCGGTCAGGTATTCTGTAACGTTGCTGAAAACAGGCAGACGAAGAGACGATGATGTAGGAGTGATGAACCCAAGTGCAGTTTTATTTACAGACGTGGAATCCCAAAACCCTGACTACAAACGTGAACTAAATGTAAACATGAACTTGACTTGACTTGACTTGACTTGACTTGACTTGGCATAAAACATGAACGTGAACATGAACATGAACATGAACATGAACATGAACATGAACATGAACATGAACATGACTTGGCTAGGACAAAACAACAAAGTTACATTCACAATACCTGACGAAGGACAATGGAAAACATGCGGGCTTAAATGCTTGGACATGGGAGAACACATGACAAAGATGACCAATGACAAGACTAAACTATAAACAAGATAACAAGACTAAATGAACTTAAACCAATGAAAAGACAAGACTAATAAAAAAGTAATCAAACAATGAACCAATGAAAACAAGACACATGAACAGGGGAAACACATGAAAAGATCACATGAGGGAACAGGAAATCACATGACATGACAACAGGAACTAGATTTTCAAAATAAAAGGCATGAAAAACATGAACCAACAGAATAAACATGACACAAAGTCTTATTTTGGCTAATATTTACACACCTAACATTGATGATCAAGGCTTTTTTATAGATCTTGAAGGGATGTTGCAAGTCGTGGGCACCCCTCATGATATAATATAGGGAGGAGACTTTAATCTTTTGATGGACTCAGTCCTTGATCATAGTGAAGCAAAAGTGTGTAAGCCCCCTAGAGCAACATTGATGCTTCACAGGATGTGTAAAAATTTTGGTCTTACAAATATTTGGAGACTTTTGAACTCATCTGGTAGGGACTATACATTTTTTTCATCAGTCCATAAGATTTATTCTAGAATAGATTTTTTTTATATCTAAGTACCTCATTTCATCTGTTGTTGATTGCTCAATTGGAAACATTTTAGTCTCAGATCACGCCCTGGTGAGTTAAGAGGAGTTGCCTCATATGGAGAAAAGGAAATCTTATAGTTGCCGCTTTAATGTATCCCTTTTGCAAAATCCTGAATTCCAACAAATGTTAAAGGCTGAAATCAATGTTTATATGGAGACCAACTGGTCCTCAGTGTCCTCTGTGGGTGTGGCTTGGGAGGCTATTAAAGTGGTTCTTAGGGGCTGGATCATACAGTATGCCTCATTCACCAAAAAATCCAAAGCACGAGAACTCGTGGAGTTGGAAGGGAATATTAAAAGTGCCGAGGCAGAGCTGAAGCACCAAATGTCATCTGATGGCCTCAGAGAATTAACCCAATTGAAATACAGATATAATACTATTTTGGGAAGGTGGAGTTTTGGCTTTTCAGGGCAAGACAGTCATACTTTGAGTCGCAGGACAAAGCAGGAAAACCTCTGGCTAGATATATAAAACAGAGAGTCTTTTTCTACCATTCCCTCAGTGAAATCTGCTGGTGGTGAAATATTTACCTCAGCCATTGATATTAATTATGCTTTTAAAGAATTCTATCTTGATCTCTATAGTTCCACATCTTCGTCTACTGATGAAGATATTAGAAACTTTGTGGAACCATTAGAACTCCCTAAATTGACGATTGAGCAAAAAAATTCTCTTGACTCTGAGATAACCTTGGAGGAGCTTGGCGAGGTAATTAAGGCCTTGCCTACAGGCAAGGCTCCGGGGCCAGATGGCTTTGCCGCTGAGTTTTTTAGAGCTTATGCTACAGAATTGGCTCCACTTTTGCTAGAAGTTTATACGGAATCATTAAAGAATGGAAAGCTTCCGCCAACCATGACGCAAGCCCGGATCAGTCTGATTCTTAAAAAGGACAAAGGTCCAAGCAAGTGTAAGAGTTACCGTCCAATTTCCCTGATCCAGCTAGACGTTAAAATATTGTCAAAAATGTTGGTTAACCGATTAAGTAAAGTTATGACATCTCTTATACATATAGATCAGGTGGGGTTTATTCGGGGCCGTAGCTCTTCTGATAACATTAGGCGTTTCATCAATATCATGTGGTCAGTGGCGAATGATCAGACTCCGGTCGCTGCCGTCTCACTTGGCCGCGAAAAGGCGTTTGATATGGTTGAATGGGATTATCTTTTTAAGATTTCGGAAATGTACGTGTTTGGCAATACGTTTATTGGATGGATTAAGTTACTTTATATACACCCAGTAGCGGTGTACAAACAAATGGATTAATTTCAGATTATTTTACTCTGGATAGTGGATAAATCCTTCATTTAGAATGGTAAATGTCCCAGATTACATTTCAGTAAGATGCATAGGCCGATTGACAAAGGTGGGCTAGGCCTACCCAAGATTTTGTTTTATTATTATGTGTTCGGGCTCATTGGTCGCTTTCACCAGAGAGAGCCCCTCCCTGGTTTTGTATTGAACAGGAAGTTCTTGCGCCTATTTCGCCATTGCAAAGCCTTTCTATCAAACTAATCGGAGAAGTTACACCCCGTTATCTCGCATTTGCACTCGGTATGGACAAAAGTGTCCAGAGTGTTTAATCCGGACATTTATTTAAATGTTGCCTCGAGCATATGGCCGAACCCAAAATTATATATTAATAAGTCCCCTTTCTGCTGGTCAGATTGGCTTGTGAGGGGGTTACTACACTCGGTGACCTATATGAGAGCAGTGTGTTGAGATCCTTTGAAAATTTGGTTAAACATTTTGGGATTCCCAGATCTCAGTTTTTAGGTATTTACAGCTGTGCCACCTGCTCTGTACTATTGTTGGGAGTAGCATACACCCCCCTAAAGCGGCAGACACTCTGGGAGTGGTGATTACTGCTTTTGGAAAAGGTCATGAGACATCAGTGTATTACTCCCTGCTAATTCAGAGTCTGGGGGACGGAGCTTTAACTTCTATCAAGAGATTATGGGAGAAAGATTTAAACTTGGTATTGGAGGAGGGAGTGTGGGCTAGGATTCTAAAAAATGTCAAGTCTGCATCTAGAGATGCAAGGGTGCACCTTATGCAATTCAAGATTTTACATTGATTCTATTGGACCCCCTCTAGATTGTATAGGCTTGGTCTTAAGACACACCCACCTGCTGGCAATGCCAATCAGAGGATGGAGACACAACCCATGTCTTTTGGTGGTGTGTTAAGATCCAAGCATTTTGGTTGAAGGTTCAGAGTTTTGTGTGTGACGTATTGGGCACTTGAGTTTCATTTTGCCCCAGACTCTGTATTTTGGGCAATAGAGCGGTCATCGATGTAGAGAATGGACACATGAAGAGTTGGGTCCTGACCAGTGTCATGATCGCCAAACAGATAGTTTTGAGGGGATGGAGGTCGGCTGGAGTGCCCCAATTTCAGGAGTGGTGCTCGGAGATGGGGAGAGTGGCGGCTTTTGAAGAAGGGTCATCTAGAAGACTGGGGAAATTGGACTCGTTTTTGGGGAAATGGGGCAGATATCTGGCTTTTTTGGAGGGCTCTCGGGGAGAGGCAGTGGAGAGAGAAGTGTAGTTGTTTTTGTGTGCGTGTGTGTGCGTGTGTGTGTGTGTGTGTGTGTCTATAATCATGTATGACCACTGGGATGTTGTTGAGGGCCAGGGTGAGGTCGGGGAGGGGTAATAGTGGTGGTTAAATATTGATTCTGTGTATATATGTTTTGTTTTTCTGTGTTTATTATATGAATCAATAAAAAATTGTTAAACAGAAAAAAAGTTGTTAAACTAATGGGATTGTTTTGAATTGGTTTGATTTATTTGACACGGATCTTAAGATATGTTTCACAACTTAATAGTTGTCACAGGGCTCCATTTAAAATCAGCTAACCTCAGAACAGAGAAGAGCTGGTAATCGCTTTAGGCTATCGCTCTCTCTCTCTTTCTCACACTCCCCTCACTCTTTCTCTCTTTTCCTTTATTTCTAAATCTATTAATCCAGATGAAAGGTGTGTGGGTGAAAATTTTCCTCTCTGCAGTGACCCGCTGATCTGCTGCACTTGGCTTCCGTAGCATCCTGTCTGCTGCCTAGCAACGCTCTGTATCTATGGCAACAAAGCCAACAAACCCTTCTGCTTCTATCAAATGTACCCACACAATGAGCTGCAATAAGTATGGCAATCAGGAACAGACAGGAATTTAGTAAGTGGAAAAGCTAAGCAAAAGAGCGCAAATCATTTTTAAGTGCGTAAATGTCTCATGGCCAAATTAATTACCAGTGTAAAGAATGTATGGCAAGGCTGTGCTACGTAATGCAAGAACCCATTATTATAAATAGATATGCATATTTGCATTTCCTAAAAATAAAATCAGTGTACAACACAAAACAGGGTTAAGTGAAATCCTTGCAAAGCAACTTTTGCTTTTTTATGTATGGTAACAGTTTTAGGCAAGTTAGTAGTATTGTGTGTCATTATAAATGGCTAGCACAGAGACATGTATGTTATATCCGTTTTCTATTTACATTTTACACTATCTATGTTGGAAGTTCTGTGCTGTTCTTTGGCGTCGTAGAGAGATGTCTACTAGCTGTTACTTGCAAGTTTATCATGCAAACTTGGTTGACTCGAGTGATTGACTAATGGCTTATGATGTTCCGCCCTCTAGTGGCCACACCGGGACAAGAACAGTGAAAGAGCTGGCTTGTAAAATGTGCTAGGCTACATGTCATGACATAAAAGAAACACTCGTCGTTGAAGTGGAGCTTCAGCCTTTATTTCTGAAATAACATCAACTAAATTAACATAATAAGAAAATGAAATGGTGCACTTTCAAAAACGACAAGAAATAAATAACTGTGCACATTACTAACATGACTAGTCTGTTGCAAGCCAGTGGTCTATTCCTAATACACAGAAAACAGACATAGTTTATTTTGCCATGCCATCTGATTTTCTGATTCAAAGTTCAATATGCTGAAGGTGCCCATTAGGTTATAAGGGTAATTTAAACCTTAGGAATATTACTGAAATGAATGGAAGTTGAACGGTTGTCATTGTTTGGACTGACTGTTCTGTGACAAGGAACAGAAATCTTTACACAATGAAAATGAAATAAAGTTTATTAGTTAACCTTTTACCAGCTAATGTTAATATTAGTACTATTACAATAGACCAAATCATCATCATTATTATCACCATTAACTTTAAAAACCAAAACCCTCAAAGCATCCGTGAACATCAGTTCCTTCAACTGGAGTGCAAATTAAAGGAATATTCCAGGTTCAATACAAGTTGAGCTCAATCAACAGCATTTGTGTCATAATATTGATTACCACAAAAATACATTTTTACTTACCCCACCTTTTCTTAAAAAAAATAAAATAAAGCAAAAGTCTGGGTTACAGTGATGCCCTTACAATGGAAGTGAATGGGGGGCAATTTTTGACATTTAAAATGCTCTGTTTCAAAAGTATAGCCACAAGACATAAACAATATGCATGTAAACATGATTTTAGTGCGATAAAACCGCTTACTAACCTTTTCTGTGTACAGTTATAACCTATTTTACAACTTTGTTACCATGACGATGTAATGTCAACAAACCTTAAAACCCTAAAATTACTGTAAAAAGGACAATTTAAACAACTTTACAGCTCAAATAATGCAGTTTTAACAGAAGAATTTTTGTAAGTGCTTTTATAAAATTGTAAGCTTCAAATTTCTGTTTAAACCCTCCAAAAATTGGCCACATTCACTTCCATTGTAAGTGCCTCACTGTAACCTCAATTTGTGCTTTTTTTTTTTTTTTTTTTTTTAGTAAAGGAGGGACGAGTCGAAATACAATTTTGTGGTAATCAACATAATTCCAGAAACGCTGTCAATTAAGCTTAACTTGTATTGAACCCGGAATATTCCTTTAACAAGTGGAGTGCACGAACCCTAAATGACCGACAGATGTCAATAAAAGCTTAATCATCATGCTTTGGAAGGTAGCACTACATGTGGAGTCTCTATTGTCCAGAGTTAGGGATTTACTGTAGATTTAGTTTTTGGGAAACCCATTTTTGTTTTCTGAAATTACTCATCCTTATATATTATTTATCAATCTTTATTATAATTATAATTATTATTTTTTATTATTTAGGCCTATTGTTTATCGTGAATCTCTGATAAATAATACAGATGTTTTTGTTTTTGATCAAATCTAAATTTACTATCGGGTTATCTGTCTCTCGGTTTCCTACTAAAAATGATCAGCCTAAAGGCAAAGAGGTTGCAAATCTGTGGTGGGACTAAGAGGCTTGCCAGGAGATAGGACCCAGCTGTGGAGGCACCTGAGTAATTGGTCTTAGGACAGGAAAAATTGAACAGCAATGACATATCTGGTGTAAACAAATAATTAAAAAAAAATGTTGGCTTGTACAAAATACCCCTTTCTTATTATTACTATTTTTAAAATTATTTTCCTTGTTGAGCACCAACTAAGCGAGCAACCTACGTTTTCTTTATGTGGTTTTAACCTAAACTATAAATGTAATACTACTATATACATGATCGTCACTTGTCATGCAGGCAACTGAAAACTTTATAACAAGTCTATTAAGTCATACAGCTGGGGGTGGAGAACCGGCAAGAAATCTGCGGGTCTGTGTGAATAAAAGAAGAAACATCTCAAAGCTGTTTGACTAATCTCTGATTCTCTTGCTCGGTTATTGTGTGGGTCAAGTCTAGCAGCGACATGGGAAGGCGGGTTTGTTGCCCCCTCCTAACGAAATTTAGCGTGTGAACAGTCAGCTTGTTCCAAGGCCAACAGAGCCCCCTTTTTTCCTCTTTTAGAGGACCGCCTGCGCGCGGAATCTAGAACCCTCTCTCATTCTTAATTTATGCGCATATTAATTATGCTGTATTGTAATTTCCACCGTGGGATAGGGCAGGCAAATGAGCAGTTTATGTTTATGTAGGCTACAACCTCCCTCAGGACGGTGAAATTTAAACCACCAGCAACCAGACCTGTTCTTATGAAGTCTTCCTACCCTTAAAAAAAATAAATAAAATAAAATATAAAAACCCTACAGGAATTCTGCAGTTTTCCTACAGGAATTTCGGCTAATTTTCCTGTAGCAATCCTGCAAGAATATTATGAAGGAATGGAAAGAATTTTCTGCAGGAATTCTATCCTGTAGGAATTGTCTTACAGGTCATTAAAACACCTTTATTCCCTGCAGGAATATTGTGCAGGGTAGATTTCAAATACTGCAAATCATAGCAAGTGTTAAAATGTACACATTGTGCAGGAGTTTTCCACAGGAACTATTTGGGTGGTATCCTGTAGGATTTGATTTCCTCCTGGAGAATCAAACTCACAAATAGTCCATTTTTACCAATAAATAATTTTATTTATGGAAATGTTGTCAAGCAGCTGAGTCAGTCACACCTAGAAAACAGAGAATTAAACAACCTAAGAAACAGCACAATATTGCTGACAACTGTGACAAATAGATCAAAACAATGGTGTGAGATGAGATCCTAACAGTGTAAAATATATAAGTTTTTAGGTGGTAATAGGTTTCAATGGCGTGCACAGAAAGGGTGCTGCAGGGGCGCCTTCGGGAAAAGACTTTGATTCAGTTCACTCGACATTGCAAGAATCACTATGGGGAAATTCCTTCTGACAACTTAGCTGAAGCCCTTGTACAATAATGCCAATCTTGAAATTGGCAATGCTGTTTGAGCCCCGCCCCTTTAGGCACACAGTTGGCCTATATAAGCAGGTGCGCAAACACCATTTCTTCAGAATTTTCTTCCTTCAAGACATCAACATCATTTCTCGTCTTGAAAGCCCTTCTTGCTTCACCGTTGAGATACACTTCCTCAGCAGACGGGATCTTCTTTGCAGATGCAGACAGGACAATTCATCGCCTGTACCACTCAGTGCATGCAGTGAGAAGACTCACCCCTCCCCTGCAGTATTCCTGCGAAGATTCTCTCTGCCTCACCTTTGGAGAAGCTCCTTGGTGAATGGGTTCTTCGCTTCAGACGCTCGCCGTTGAACAACGAGAGACACCCCTGCATTCCGCAGTGTTCCGGCAGGAGATATTGTATCCTTTTCATATATATGTATTAATATTTTGATGTATCACCTAAAGAGCCGCTTGCAGGCAACGCGTCTTTTTCAAGATGTCGTTCCGCAAATGTTCCGCAAGCGCAATGGCATGAGTCTCCGGATGCTCTGCTCAAGGATCGCCCTCATTCTGAGGGATGATCCCGCCTCCCACAACCACTGTGTTAGATCCCGAGGTTTCACACAGGGAGGCACGGCGGGGCTGTGAGGTTGAGTTGGATGAAGTCGAGGAAGATCCCATGCCGGCACAAGCCCCACGTTCCCCTCGACTTTCCGATGTAGCGTCCGCACCAGTACAGTATACGCATTATGAGCTCCGGCCCTCTGTCGGAGCGCACAGCCTTATCATGTTGGTGGTTCTAACAATTGGGATGACGTCATGTCCCTTGCAGCATCAAATATGACTGAGTGGTCCACGGAGGATGTCGCCATCCTTTCCCCCAGCGAGGGCAAGGAGTGTGCGCATGCCTGTGATAAGAGCTGATTCGCATCCCCTCACGGGTGGTTGAGGAGCTCGGTTTTCAATGGTCCCCTCCAGTCGAGCTGGAAATATTTAGCCTGGATGAGTGGTCCTGCAGTCCGGCTGCCGTCAAAAGACTGCATCACAAAGGGCAGCGCCATTCTTCCTGGAGATCCGGCTTGTGTGTTAACTTGTTAACTTTTTTCTCCCCTTTTCTCCCCAATTTGGAATGCCAAATTCCCAATGCACTCATGGTGGCATAGTGACTCGCCTCAATCCGGGTGGCGGAGGACGAATCTCAGCTGCCTCCTGTTCTGAGACAGTCAATCCACGCATCTTATCACATGGCATGTTGAGCGCATACATAGCGCATGGGCATCCACGCACAACTTACCACGCACCCCACCGAGAGCGAGAACCACATTATAGCGACCACGAGGAGGTTATACCATGCGACTCTACCCTCCCTAGCAACCAGGCCAATTTGGTTGCTTAGGAGACCTGGCTGGAGTCACTCAGCACAGCCTGGATTCGAACTCGCGACTCCAGGGACGGTAGTCAGCGTCTTTACTCTCTGAGCTACCCAGGCCCCCATTAACTCGCCTCATTAAGTGTTGGCCTTAGAGTTAGAGGACCACGATTCAAAATCGATGCAAGCTGATACGTGCCATGACAGAGTCATGGATGTGACACGAATTTTCGTGGTTGCCTCAAGATGGCACTGCGGGTCCCAAAAAGTCACCGGTGACTCAGTCTGATGACTCACCGTTCTATTTCAGACAAGCACCTGGTGGAGAACCCAGCCCCCGCTGCTCCGCCAAAGACAACCAAGCCATCAAATAATTTCTGTGTTGTGTTCAAATAGAGAATGTTCTCACAAGAAACAGAAATGCGCTTGCTGCGAGATGCCATATTTATATGCTGCTCATCCTCGCTGGGTATGCCGGGATGAGAGACAAATGTGTTTCTGTGTGCTTTGTTCTTTAAAAAAAAACAGAAATGCGCTCACTGTCGAGACGCACACATTCACACATTACTCATCCCCGCCGGGTAAGCCATGATGGTAGACAAGTGTGTTCCTTTGTGTTGTGTTCACATAAACAATGTTGCACATGCTCGACACGCACGCATTTACATGCTTTTCACTTTCCCTCCTCGCTGGAGTTTGCTGGGAGATTGCATGTATGTTGTTTCTGTGTGGTGATTTTCTCACACGATAGAGAAAGCGCTGGCTGTGTCTGCTCGCGCTGCACATGCTCGACACACACGCACATTTACAAACTGTTCGCTTCCCCTCCTCACCGGAGTTCGCAGGGAGATTACATGTGTGTTATTTCTGTGTGATGATTTTCACATAAACAATCTTCTCACACAATAGAGAAAGTGATTGTTGCATCTGCTCACGCTGCACTGGCACAAGATGCACACACATTTACACACCGTTCACTTCCCCTCTTCACCAGAGTTCATTAGGAGATTACATGTGTTGTTTCTGTGAGATGATTTTTACATAAACAATCTTCTCACACAATAGAGAAAGTGCTTGTTGCGTCTGCTCGCATTGCACATGCTTGACACACGCACATTTACACACAGTTCACTTCCCCTCCCCACAGGTGTTCGCCGGGAGGCTTCATGCAGGCTGTTTCTGTGTATTGTGTTCACATAAACTATGTTTTCATAAAAATCAGAAATGTGCTAGTCACAAATATTGAGACACATTCATACACAGCTCATTCCCCGCTGTAGGTCTCAGAGATGATACACAAATGTGTTTCTGTGTGTTGTGTTCACAAAACCAATGTTCTCACACAAAAGAGAAAGCACTTGTTGCAAGAGATGCACACACACATTCACATGCTGCACATTCCCTGCCAGAGTTAAATAAATAAATAAAGTAAAATATAAGTAAAAATGTTAAATAAAGAATGATTCTTACAAAAAAAGAGAAAAGCACTCTTGATGCCTTCACAAACATTCTCATTTCTCTTCCCCTTCCTGCCGGAGTTCGTTGAGACTGGGATATTGCACAGAATGTTGCTTCTGTGTGTACACAAAGGTTCTACAGCCATTGTCTTCCGTTCTGGAGTAAGACGGCAGGCTTCAGCCCATTTTAGATTCAAGATGCTTGAATTGCGTGCTTGTAAAGCGCCCATTCAAAACAGTGGCTGTGTCTCGTTTCGAAGGCTGCATGCTAGGTAGGACGCATCCTTTGAAGGCTGCAGTATACCGAGCGTCCTCCTTTAAACGAGACAGACTTCGTAGGACAAACAGAAATGGAACGTATCATGGGTGCTATGACAGCTCGCCACTCTTTAACAAGTGCGAGCACTATGAGTGAGAAGGTAAAAAGTCTCTTTGGAAGGGAATGTATGAGGTAAAATTTAGGAGAATGATAATGACATAGAGAGAAAAGAAAATAGATTTTACAGGTGTACTTTTAGTCTAATACTTTATTTTAATTATATATTAATATAATTATACATATTATATACTCTGCACTCATCTACTGAGGTACTTCAACTTGGGAATTAACATTACTTGCGTTTGAACATCATATTTACGGGTAAATTGAGACATTTCCGTTGAAGCAAAGAATTGTGGGTTGTGAGTGCACACGAAGGTCGCATTTAAAGGATGCATTCGAAGTGTCCTACTCGCTTTTCTGAAACGAGACAGCCTCGATGACGTATGCGGCCGACAAATGCGACCTCTGGAGGATGCAGCCTTCCAAATGAGACACAGTCAGTATCTCAAAAACATCATAACGCGCATCCGCACTCAGGCAGATTTGCGTCAATAGATCTAAAGGATGCACGGGTACTTTCATGTACGAGTTGCACCTCGTCTCATGCTGTATTGAGATTCACATTCGAGGGAACAGCTTATTAATTCAGAGTCCTTTCCTTGGCTCTCCACATTCTCGAAGTGTAACAATGCAGCGCTCGCTCCGTTGAAGCTGAGCGGCGTGTGTATTTTGAACTACCTTTATGTTGGGCTATTATTAGCCTGACCAGAGGATCTGTTGTGCGAGCATGAGAATTTACTAGTCTGAGGCCCAGGCTGTACAAATGGTAATGTCAAACTGGATAAAAAGCATCCGCCATCGCACTGTTAGGTCTTTTACATGAGACCTCTCCAATGCTGGCGGCATGCCTTGCGCTAGGGGCACATGCGCATTGGCATAACTCGCTGCTGTCTGGCTGCTTTAGCACCTTGGACAGCTCCAACCTTTTAACAGCATCATGCTGGGTCAGGTCTTCTGGCAAAAGGTGGTAATCACGGATGCGTTCAGTGCAAGCTGAGGTGCACTGTGCGGCGGGTGCCCATTCTTCGGCACATAGCACTTCAGTCGTCTGGAAATACTTGCTGTCTTCTAGCCTTGAAGGCTTTGCATTCCCAGGTAGCGAATCACTACGTTCTGATTCGATAGGACAACATGACAGTGGTAGCTTACATAAATGCCGTGCCCCGCTGGGATGAATGTCATTCTGCAAGCTACAGCGCTGTCCGCGAGACGCCTTTATTACCACGCCCCGGAGGCTGGCTCCTCCATGGGCAGACATGTTCTATTTTTCAGTTCCTCAAGGGAGCGAGGCGCCTAAACTCCCTGTTATGGAGGACGCACAAAAGACATGTCTGTCTCCGTTCTCTCACTGGATCGTTGATGCGAGTGCCCTCGCTCATGAATCACAGGGCGTGAGATGCCCTATTGGTGTGAAAGTGCATTCAACTAGAGGCATAGCCTCATCATGGGCATGGACAAATGTTGTGTCCTTGGAGGACATATGCTTTGCAGCAGGTTGGTGTCATATGCTGTGTCTCGTTTCGAAGGCTGCATCCCCTGGAGGTCGCGTTTGTCGGCTGCATATGTCATCGAGGCTGTTTTGTTTCAGAAAAGTGAGTAGGACACTCCAAATGCAGCCTTCGAATGTGACCTTCTTTTACAGGAATTCGGAGGATGCATGAGGTGTATCCTTTGTGGGCACTCACAACCCACAATTTTTTGCTTCATCGGAAATGAACATCATTTGTCTAAACAAATGACGCCAATTTGTTCGAAAATATGATGTTCAAATGCAAGTAATGTTAATTCCCAAGTTGAAGTACCTCAGTAGAGGGGTGCAGAATATATAATATGTATAATTATAGTAATATATAATTAAAATGTATTATTATAGACTAAAAGTACACCTGTAAAATCTATTTTCTTTTCTCTTTATATCATTATAACTCTCCTCAAATTTACCTCATACATTCCCTTCCAAAGGGACTTTGTTCCCTTCTCACTCAAAGCACTGGCGCTTGTTAAAAAGTGCCGTGCTGTCATAGCAACCATGTTACGTTCTGTTTCCATTTGTCCTACGAAGGCCA
This sequence comes from Myxocyprinus asiaticus, assembly GCF_019703515.2. Lineage (NCBI taxonomy): Eukaryota > Metazoa > Chordata > Actinopteri > Cypriniformes > Catostomidae > Myxocyprinus > Myxocyprinus asiaticus. Next base: position 20,687,387 of record NC_059358.1, on the reverse strand, counting down.
TCTCGTTTAAACTAGGCTTGTTTAAAAGAGGGACTCTTTGTATACTGCAGTCTTCAAAGGACGCATTCTACCTAGCACGCAGCCTTCGAAATAAGACACAGCGATAAACACTACATGGTGTCCATCTCTTCCAAAGTCCTCTCTGTCTAGAGCACTTATTGTTCCAACAATCAGCAGGTGAGCCCAGGCCCTTTTATTAAGGGTGGGCTATCTGATATATGTATATTTTGGTACAGCCACCTGTATACTGTATAGGCTGTTGTTGAAATTACCCCCCTTAGAAGTCACAAGCACTTCCAATAAGGAAAACATGTCCTTTCCCAACCTTTGGTTGTGAAGGGGTTAAATTTAGATTGTGTGTATTTATAAGGTTCATATAGATTCCCAGGCTGAGATTAGACTTCCATCTGGTTTTCACCATGTGGGGTTATTCATTAATTCATACGCTTGAGGTCTTTAATAAGTCACCATCCTGCAGGCCTGTGACTTCCTATTGTTTTTCAGGTGTTTATACTTCAGGGGGTATGACGTCACGTAGTGCGGCGTGATGGGACTCGGTTCCCCATAGCGATTCACGCAATGACGAGTGAACTGAATCGAGAGGGAACATCTCCGCTTACACATGTAACCTTGGTTCCCTGAGATGAAGGGAACAAGACATTGCGAGATCTAGCCTCACTACTACTTCAGAGTTTCGAGGTTCGAGAGATGCGCTCTTGTCCCTCAGTCAGAAAATTCAGAAGAAATGGTATTCGCACACCCGCTTATATAGGCCAACTGTGCGCCTAAAGGGGCGGGGCTCAAACACCATAGCCAGTCTCAGGATTGGCGTTATTGTACAGGGGCTTCTACTAAGTCGGCGGAAGGAATTTCCCCATAGCAATTCTCGCAATGTCTCGTTCTCTTCATCTCAGGGAACCGAGGTTACATGTGTAACCAGAGATGTTTTCTCACGCTTTCGAGGGGTGTCCCCTTCCTGCAGCAGAGCCATTCAAGGGAGCAAAAATGCTGTTTGAAATTTGCCCCGGAACATCGAAGTGAAGTTGCCTCAGAAGAGTAACAGGTCAGATAAAAAGTCAACCCTATGTACTGTAGTGTACTTTCTTTAAAAGAATAAAACTTGATTGGTTTTCCGACATTGCATAAAACTCTCATTTCTGACATTCCTTAGTGTTAATGCAGGTATTTTAGTAAAATAACACTATATTAATATGACAGGAAATTAAGAAAAAGTACAATAAAAAGTGTCAGTTGTATAAAGAGGATGATGAGGTCAGAGAGGAAGACAGGATGAAGTAAAGGAGCAGAGATGAGAGAAAGTTTAGAGAAGAGTGATGAGACAAGAAAAAGATTTAAAGACTTTGACAGCACTGTGGTGTTATCAGGGTAAAACCATGGTACTGAATGATTACTATATTTCATGATATTGTAATGGTACTCCGAGGTACTTCAAAGAAATACCAAGGTTGTCTAAAAAAAACATTGTAATACCATGGTGCTTTTTGTGATAAATATAACAGAATATATTTTTATTTTCTGATAAAGGAAACTAGGAAATTAGGATATGTACTGTATATAATAAAGGAATTACTTAAATACTCTAAAAGCAAAGAAATTAGTATAGTAAATAAGTACTAATCATTAATATTTAGATAATCGGTGCCCTTTTTTATCCTTCCGCCCCTGACTCTGCTGAGGTCTGTGCACACCACTGATAGGTTTTTATATCCACAAAGGTGTATGTTTTAGATCATTCTAATCAAACATCTTATCTGTTATCAACTTTATATTGGATTAGTATAAAATGCTTTTTACTTTTCAAAACTCTTGTAGAAAAAACTAAAACAAAGGGGAAAAGTATTACCTATCATCCATCCATGCCTTTGTCCTCATTTTTGCCTTATTAATTTCCTTTACGACTGTCCACTGTGTCTGGGGAAAAACAACAAGTACATTTCAATTAAAGTTGAATGCATTAAGGCCTTCAAGTAAAGGTATTTTGGACATGTCAATAATACACTCATAACAGCTCATAACATCACCTTTTTTCCATGAGATTCACAATCTGTCATCTTGTCATTGGTGTGGCAGAAAGCCCAACATCTAATCAGAAACATAAGACATTACAACACAGCACAACAAAAAGGGAATAAGAGGTTAGAATCAGTGCTTGAAGTGGAAGAAAAGAAGTGCAGGTACTCCTTGTTAATATTAAACTTTGTTCGTAACATATGTTTATTTACAAATAAGTAAATAATATGGCTATACTGAGTGTGCAGTATATATGCTATATACTGCACACTCTAACACATAAAATGCCATTTTCAATATTTGTTTTAAAAATAGTAAAAATATTTACTTTAAATGGTGTCTCTTCTTAAATTAATTTAAATCTTTTAGAACCATATTTTATTCCTGCAGGAGGTTTGCAGTTGTCCTGTAGAAATGGAAAAATCCTGCAGGATTTTCTCCTGTGCAGGAAGTGTACTGGCTATTCCTGCATGTCTCTGTGGTTTTTAAAATTCCATTCTAAAACCTGTTGGAATATCCTGCACAGTTTGTCAATGTATCCTGCAGGATTTCATCATTCCTGCAGGAGACCAGCAAACATCCTGCAGATACAATGAAAAACCCTGTAGGTTTTTTTTTGTTTTGTTTTTTCACACGTTTTCTGTGCTTTCTTCTTAATTCATACAACACATTTTGGTTCCTTCATTTTATGACTTTATGACTGTCAGTCAGAGTTAGGGGCTCTGGCCCTTTAAACATGGTAAACAACTTGGCATGAGTTAGCCAAAACACACACAGACACACACACACACACACACACACTTTAGAGAAGTTGTAGCTTATTATGAGGTTATATCAACTTATATTTATCAGATTTGTGGCCTTATTTGGCCCAGTCGTCTCCAATTTCTTGTTCTTCAGAAGCATCATTGGCTCATTTGCGCCAATAGCCCTACTCTGAAAGGATCATTTTCTGGCAGGTTAAATAAGCCTCAGGTTTGTAATCGAGTGCATATCACGATGGGATATTCTGCAGGCTGCAGTGTTTGTGTATAGCAAAGAATTATTAAAAGAAAATATATTATTGCTTTACGTAAATGTCATGAAACTTGATTCAAATATGTAATTGCTAGCATCTTCATAATTTAAAGTATTGGGCCTAAAATGTCTGTTTATTATTTATAAATGAAATGAAATTGTATAAAAGAATACATTTACATGTGCTACGATTCTATAACACAGTATGAGGCTGTTCAGATGTGGAAACCCGACCTGGATTCTCTGATTCATCATTTATGATCGAATATACGTCGACTAACAGTAAAGTAATCCCTGTTTTTTTAAACAAGCCCGTAGAGCTGTCGATGCCAAAAGTACCGACAGAAAGCCAATCATTTTGCCTCAGTTTTGAGGGTGTTTTCCTCGCCAACATAAAATAAATAAATAAAAATAAAAGAAGCAAGAAATATTTGTTTATGTTATGAACGTGTCATTACTGAATATGTTAAGAGATGTAAAGACGGCTATTTGGTGAGAAAGCGTTCGTCTAAACCAAAATGTCAGTGTAAAACTAAATAGAGAGATGAAAACTGTGTTCAGTAATTGCACGTTATGTGGCTACATGGGTAAGCTATCATACAAAAAATTAAAATTACTAAAAGTAATGTGAAACCACTATTGTGTAACTATGGCCAGTAATAAAAGACAATTCGAAAGGAAAAACATTGACAAAGTGAACTTAAAAATCCATTATGCACATCCAGAATCTCACAATTCAACTAGTAATTTATCCAAAAGACCGTCTTTGTCGATTGGATTAAATAACCTGAAAATGTCTTGTTTCCAAAATTAAAGTTCCAAATGTAAAAGTCCAAATGTAAAAATACTCCTGTCTGGGCTAACTTCAGCACTGTTCCACGGACAGCGCCTCAGTGATGCTTGCAAGAGAGATGAAGAGAGAGGCTGTAAAGTTCACTAGCCACTATTCTAATACTAGTAGTATTAATACATTCCAATAGAACAGAATGGTATACATCCAACAAATATACGGAGTTCCTTGTTCCAAGATAAAATAAATAATTCTACAGGATGTCTGATAGCCTATAAGTCCACCTATCTATCATCGCTGTGATGAACAGTGTGATACAACTAACAAATATAAATAAACAATAAATTATTTAATAAATTATTAATTATCAAAAACATTAATAACATTCCTTATTCCTTAATAACACACATACACATACACACACACACACACACACACACACACACACACATATATATTAGCTGGGCAGAGAACGCAAGCGGATGAAGAGAATGAAGAGCACTTGGAAATCACAAAACTATACACGGTTACGCTACAATTCTCTACAGTACATAAGCACATATTAGTAAAGGTTTCTGAGGACGTTTTGTTAACCCTTGTGCGTCAATTTAAAAAAGTTACTAAGAGGTCCTAGAGGATAAAAATATCCGCGTCAAAAAACTGGCATAATAATATTATATATTAAAATTATTTTCCACTTTCAGTTAGTTAATTTTTGTAACCAACATCAGTCCTTATCATAACTACCAAATTTTCATTCATTTTCAGGGTTTTAACCCTTTAAATGCCAGTTTGTTTATATAATGCCACTGTTGTTTTTTATGAAAAAAATAAATAAAAATAAAACAAAAAAATTTAATTATTTCCCATATACTAAATACTAAGGGGATATGTCAATGATTAGCAACAGCGATTTTGATGCATTGTTATTTTATGTGCAGTGTCAGATAAAAAAAATACATAAAAAAAATCTCACACTCAGTACCTTAGAGGGCAAAAATGTCAGCATCAAAAAACTGCCATAAAAATATTATGTATTAATATTATTTTCTACTTTCACTGACTTTCATACTTTCATTTTCAGGATTTTAACTCTTTAAATGCCAGTTATTTTGCATAATGCCTCTGTTGTTTTTTTACACACACACACACACACACACACACAGATTTCTCAATACACACATACAAAACATACACTGACATCCATACCAACACACCCACACAATTTTAGCTGCATCATTTATTCAATTGGCCTGTAGTGCTCTATAATACAGCAAACAGAAAATAGGAAAAAAGCATGTATTTGCTCCATAGGCTAAACATGAGAAAAATGGCGCCATCTGCCAGGGCTCCGATATGACAGCATAATATCATAGAATTCATGATTTAATGGGTTTCAATGGGGACATTTTGTCCTTAAGGTCCTGAGTGTAACTATTTTGTGTACACAGTGTATTATAGATGTATTATAGAAACTGAGGTTGAAATATCAAAATTCCCCAGAAAATACACACCTTTTGCAAAAAATTATGCCGTTGGCATTAACGCAGCCAAAATGATCGAAAAAGACAAAAATGTCCCGAAGGTCGCACAAGGGGTTAAACAGTTCATATACTTCTCTAAACACTTTTTACTTTCTTTTTTAAGAAAAAAAATTTCAGGGTGGAAGTGCTTGGCCATAGACGTGTCCTCAGTCTTCTGTTGCGAGGCTAATTCTTCAGTAATAGGCCTTCTGTAAATATAATAGCACTGAGATTATGGCAGCAAATTTGCTGTCAGGCATAAAACATCAACTAGTGTTTATTTAGACATTGGAAAAGCCCAGTTAGCATCACTGCAAGTGACTACACTTAAAATTAGAAAACAGCCTACCAAAATATGACATCAAAAAGATTTAGATAAATTATTTTACTATTATTATTAAATTATTCTCTCTCTCTCTCTCTCTCTCTCTCTCTCTCTCTCTCTCTCTCTCTCTCTCTCTCTCTCGCTCTCTCATTAGGCAAGGCACATGCTAACGCAGAGGCTTTAAATGTTGGCACGGATTCAATGGTCGGGTAATCTGGATTCATTTTCAGAATTTCGTTAATAGCGAAAAATATTTCGTTAAATGTTACTCTAGGCAAACGAAATTCTTACAAGCAGCCTTCATTACTGGTTTTAGATACGATACAGACTATTTTAAGACTTTAAAATTAGCTGTCGTAATGTCAAAAATCATAACTAAAGACTGAATTTCTTTCAGCAAGGCATACTGCTCTTTTTACACATTGTAACTGATAATAAGACGGGAAGACCATCAGCTTTGCGTTGAGTTGATAGCTATTATTCTATTTAATTTTTATACACCGCATCAACTGTTTGCAGTAAGTATAATGTCTGGTACAGTTTTTTTACCAACTTATTTAATAACCAGACCTTAAACTGTAAAGCTGAAATAGTTAAACATAAAAATCATTTGAATAATAAAACTACATTTCTATAACGGATTCCCATACGCCTTCATAATGCCTATGTTTGTACGAAGTTAATAATCAATGTTTTAACTTTTTTTCTTTCTTTTTTTAACTCTTCGATTTAAGGAAATTGTCGCCACCAGAAAAAGTAAACAATTTCTTGCCTTGTTGACAAATCGTGTTCTATAGTAAAACTTCTTAAACACTCACGAACGCATCAATTAAGCAATACAATCAGCATTAGTCGACATATGCTGAACGAATCGTTACTGGTGAGTGGGATGCTTCTTTATTGTCTTAAACATGCTGAAAGTCTCTCACTTAGCCTACAGTATTGGCTACTGAAGTAGCTTACAGTAGGTTAAATTATAAATACAACCGCTAATTGTTGAAAAAGAATGAACTATCCCATTGCCAACTGAACGCCTGAAATGTTGTGAGAATATAATGTGTGAAACCGGCGCCATACTAAAAACAATGGCTTTAATGAATGCTAACGAGAAGACTATATTGAAAGAAGTCTCATGATGGACAGCTTTGCAGTTTTACATGGTCTACCCTTCTTAGATGCAACAAATACGCTTTTCGCTCATCATTTGAATCCTAAAGATTAGGCTGCAATATATGGCATAAAGTTATGCATTTAATCTCTGGGCAGTCTACTGCTTCACTCAACCCCATTTTGTAGTCAAAACGAATTTCCAGGGTATTTGCATATGCAAATTAGGGTTAATTGCAAACCCTGTCAGGCGGTGCGTGGGAGATGTCAGAACGCCATTTTGGTTTTTCAGTTAGACCAGGCTTAGGGATTTGTCATTGAGAAAACAGCTCTTACAGTTTAATCAAAGGAAGCTATCCCTTTTAAGGTGAACCTTTTGGCCTTTCAGTACAAAAAAAAAAGAAAAGAAAAAATATAGGTAGGCTTAGCTATGAATCAACAAATTAAATCAGTCAGTACTTATGACTGAGACGTTCAGTGTCTTCCCCACATCCACAGAATTTGCACAGGTATGGTAATGGTCTTCCAGACCAAGGATAGTGTGCGCCATGGCACAGGTACTTTCTTAAGGTAGGCCCTACAAGGGCCGTCACAGGGGTGGTACCCTCAATTGTACGTATTTTGTACCTCTGGTTGAAATTTATATCTTCAGATATTCCCAAAACAATGGTACCACTCCAGAGACGGCCTTGTACCTGAGAGTTTCTTTTTACGTATAGAGGGTAGAATAGTTGGAACAGTTGGATGTTGGGAAACAAAAGATTACGTTTGAGTTGCTAATCACGTCTCGGATTCGGAAAATGGTCCTTACACACACACACACACACACACACACACACACACACACACATGGGCTACACACACAAACGGAGAGAGAGAGAGAGAGAGAGAGAGAGAGAGAGAGAGAGAGAGACTAGAATGTGGATTTAACATGCTGCTAGTCCTACGGCAAAGGAAAAAAAACTCATGTTGTAGTGGATAAAACGATTATTTAATGTGCTTATATACTTTCAGGTTGCACAAAATTCAGGTGACAAAAATGGCACATGATATTGTAATTGAATCCAGGCAACCGTGGAATGGGTTAAAGTCTCTGGCACAAGAAAGTGATGCACTAATTGATGGCTGATTAAAAATATTACAACTGAACACCTGGAGAAAACATAATATTATGTGGAGGTTTGAGATTACGTGAGTCTATTGATCTATGTTTAATCCTTTGTCACTCTTTTATCTTATTAACATCAAAATCAGTTATGGTGAAAAAGAAAGCACACCCGAGTTTTAGGAACACAATGGTTTATAGACTTTTACCTGCCTCTAGAGACATTTTCAGATTGTCAATTTAATCCTCAATCAATCACAGACAAGAGACAGAGATTATAGTGGCAAGGTGCTGTGTGTTCCTGTGGTGCCAAAGCAAACGTTTTTACTGTAAAAAGTAAAATATGAAAAGACCAGAATAGGTCAGCCCATGAATGCAATCCTTGTCATGAGTTTTACTGCATATAATCGCATTGTGAGCCTTAGCGCTATTAACACACTTTCATGGTCGAAAATCATGGTGCTGAGTTGGTCAAACGCCTCTTTGGAAACACGTGTTCTTTGTTAGAAATAAATCTCAAGGGCCTGACTTTTGGAGTGCATGATGATAGTCTGAAAAAAATTCATACATTGATACAGCCTATGAAAAACCACTTCGCCTTGGAAGTGCCAAGCACGCAAACACGCACATACAGTATTAGGCCTACTAATTCGTCTGATTTGAAATCATCGTTATAATTACTCTGAGGTATATCAAAATTATACATTTATGTACACTTTATATATATATATATATATATATATATATATATATATATATTTCATTTAAAATGTCAGAGTTTGTCCTCGCGGTACTAATAGCTACGTGACCAACATCTAGCTTACTGTAACTTAAAAGTTTTGGAAGTTGAGCCCCTTTCTTTTCCATCCTCGAGCAGGTGTACCAGCGCGTGGCTTCATTGATCCAAAACTTTCTGTTACTTGGATGAAGGCCCGACGTCTATAAAATGCAATTTGTTTGTTTATTTTTAAGAGTGCCTCATAGCAATAAAAACGTTTGTTTACTGATGTGTTAAACCAATGGACTGGTGGAAACATGATGATGGTTGACAACTGATAATGACCCTGTCTGGGACATGCCATCACTGAGCAGCTTTTGTCTGATTCCCACAGTACCGTTGGCGCACACATTGCCTTGGCGCATTATCTTCAGCATTACTTCTCGACGCGGGTTGGCTTTCACGAAGAACTCGAGGCCTGCATGGCCCCAGTGCCCTGGTAACATGGGCCTATTATCCAGACCTGGAGAAGAGACAACATCCGATTGGAATCGATGGAATATGCAACAGAGAGCGCATTTATAGTGTAAGCTCAAGGAAGACGTTGAATTTTTAGAAAAGAGAACTCCGAGGCCTCTGACAGAGTTGTCTATTTGGCAGTCGCGCCTCCTATTGAACCAGTAATTTATTCAAAGGAGGTTTTTATCCCCAGCGATCTGATTCTTATGATAATCAACCGACCGAGACCTTTTCTGCCCCTTGTCTGGGGTCTGCTCTCGGTCCTCGCGGTTAAAGCTGATTTGCACGGTTTCACCCTGCCGGTCACATTCCTAGACACTTACAGAGAAAAAGGCAAAGACAAAGGGTTGCTGGGAGCGAGTGCTCTTGATTTAGACTGTGGGTTACAGTTAAAGGAGTCTGTAAGTCAAAGTGTTCAAAAGGCACTTATTCCACCCCAGACTAATCAAGGCCTTGTGGATAGTCAGATGCACAGCAGATATGATTTTTGACTGCATGAAATATGTCTAAAGAAACCCGAACTATTTCACGCAGACATAATTTCAGTTCTCTTGTGATCTCTGTTGATCTGATTTTGTTTTCCTAATTTGTCTCGCGCGGCCTTCAAACAAGAACATAAGAATGTTATTATAACCAACTATTAGGTTATAATTTTTAACAAATGGGTGGGTATTAAAATGCTTCTTCATAATTGAAGCAGCATTGTATTGCATTGATAATTCAAGAGGGTGGGACTAATTTAAGCTGCAACTTGTCATAAGGGGAGGGCTTAAACGATGCTATATGTTTTTTTGGCTTGCAAGTTGAGGCCCACAAGCATTTCATACGCGGAATGATAAGCGGGGGGACAACGAGCAGCTCATTTCACTCTCCGTAGGGGAGGAGGGTGGCATCTCAATGGGAAATATGGGTGAAAAGACTGCGTGCAGCCCAATACAGAGACGCTGAATGGATGGAGCCACTGCAACGTCACGCGGAGCCGCAGCCATGAAGCAGATGACCAAAGCGCCAGACAACATTCGAGAGCGCACGCAGCTCGCACGCGCACAATTATCAATTGCAATCCGTCCTTCTGATCATTGATGCTCGTGGCCTGGAGTGAGTATAAACTGGCTTTTACGTCTGTTTTATGGGATGTTTTCAAACCGCCACTGCAATCATTATGCAATCGTGTTTTAAGAGTGAAGCGGCCGGGAATCGATAGAAATAAGTCACAGAACAGGTTGGTAGCGGTCCTTACAGAGCTCGAGAGTCGCTGCTGTTAGAGGTGATCAGGGCGCACGAGTCGTGTGCATCCTTTTTGGACACATTGAAAGGAAAATCGTTTGTCATTACATTTTACACAGAAACAAAGGCAACATTTTTTTAGATAGGCATTTGTTATTAGTTATAGCGTAATGATTGTCTTTTAAACAACTCACAACTTGTTATGTATAGACTAACATAACCCCAGTTAGAAAATTAGTGTTGATTAACAGGTTAAGGCTTGTTAACTGGGGTTTATTTGTCTTTATACCCATTTCTGACTTGATCTTTGAGCGAAGTAGCGTCAGAGGATTTATTTTCCTGAGAGCTGAGAAATAGGCTGGTCAGTGTGCTTTTTGCCTGAATTAAATGCTTTCAAAGAAAAGAGGTAGCCTATTCGTTACTGCAATAAGCAGGGAGTGCGAAAACGCTCTTGGTGTATTTTCCGCCTTATGACAGAATAGCCACAGAATAAAACAAGAATAGGCTTAATACACAACTTCGAAAATGTTGCAGCACAATCACCGAGATACTGAAATCGAGAATTTGGGTGCTTTGCAGAAAATGCACACACAAAACAGAAACATGGGCACGTATGGTTGTAATTTGTATTGTATGGTGTTTATGAGAGGGAGGCCTGTGCGCATGACGTGTCTAATTCTTATGTCCAGCGTTCAGATTTATCATCCCGAATATCTGTTCTGCACGTGCCTCTTTCACGCGCGTTATGCCCTACAGTAGCATTCAAGTAAATGCGAAAATCCTGACACTTTTCACACAGGTGTATCAAACGAACACTGAAGCACCCTGTTCTTGATTGCTAACATTTTATAAGTATTTTTATATGTATAGAAAACATTATGCACTCATCATTATTTAACAATAAGCCATACTTAACAAGTACCATATCATGCGAAGCGATGACTGTGCAACGGATGAGCAAAGTCAGCATAATTATGTAGGAGAATGGACCATTCCATCCAGTTTAAAAGACACTTTCAATTCTCATCTTCTCGCTCTTGCGCTGTTGCTGTCCATATGTTAATTAAAGCAGTGAGAGCTGCTAATCAGCTATTAGTCTACAACAGCGTGCAGAAAAAAACATTTCGATATAAAGTGAGGGCTAAGTATCAGGTATATTTTAAAATCACCCACGAGGACGTTAAGTAGCCAACACCTCCGTCGTCTGACTATTTTCTTTATTGTTCAGCTTCATATGTTTTTATGATACAAAACAACCCGTATACATTCCGTTACATGTAGACAACTCCAAAAGTCCTGCTCACAACCTGTAACATTTTGTGAGAAGTCTGTGTTTTTATTGATCTAAAGAACAATCAATCAAACGTTTAACGTTACTATTTTTTTGTTGTAATTTCCTCTGCTTTTTTCCCTGTCTATAGGAAAGCCGTTATGAGAGAGATTTTGCATGAGGGGCACGTTACACAGGTAGGTGACTAAATGTTTTCTTTTAAAATATTTTTACTCGGTCTATTTATTGAAACTGCTTTTTATTACACTTGCAGTAGGCCTATATTTAGAGAAACATTTTGCGAAGTGATCTACACACACGCATGTTTAGCCTGTGGTACTACACAAACACACATCAATAATAGCAGATAATAAATAGATTTCAGGACAGATTGATCACAGCTGGTTATGAGTGGTTCGGTTTTTCTGAGTGGTTAAAGAGCCTTTAGTAGGCCTATATGCTTAATTTTAGGCATAGACACCATTTACATTCTCACACTTTAAAAAAAAAAGTGGCGTAGGTATTAGCACGAAGCCCGTTATAATAATAAGAGTCTTATAACCTCCAGTTGCCTAGCCTAACTGACAAAGGGCAAATCACTTTTAATAATTCTAAAGCACTTTCCTCTTAAAAATCCGACAAGGACGTGTTGGCTATAGTAGGCCACCCTATATTTGAACGTCAACGTACAGACCTTTCTAAATGAAAGTTTTGTCAATACGCTTTTTATGTAGAAAAAATAAATAAATAAATAATAATAATAATAATAAAAATAAAAAAATGAAATGCTACAGTTTCACGCAACCTGTATACCCTTTAGGCCTTCGTTACACTACTTTTAAGCCTGTTTAACAAAATTTAATGACTAGATTTTTTTTTTTTATTATTATTTTTTTTTTCATTCACTTGTTGGTAAGAGGCGCTTCCTATTGTGTGCGCTTAACCTACTACACCTTCTCCATCTCTAACCCTTATTTTGGTTAAATGTAAAAATTATTCAACAGAACCTATAGTATGAGTCGGTCATGTTTCATTATGATTAATGTAACACCGGATGTGAGTTCGGTATTTTCCTCGACAGTGATTCAGAAAGCTGAAAAGGACGTCGTCATAAAACAATCAATAAAAAATGTATTTGATTTCCACATCGCAGATTTAAGCCTTCTTTACACCACGTAATTCAAAATATAGAGGAAAAATATATCTTAAGATCATGCAAATACCTGTTCTCATTCTTTATCAACAAAGTCAAATACGTCATTCATATTTTGAACCAATAGCATATGTTTAAATTAAAGACTTTGGCTTTCAAAATCATTTGTATTTATTCTGATCATTTAAGTTAGATATATTAGGGATTATAGTTAGCCTTTGTTAAGATTAAACAGAAGTACACAATAAGTCACCTCTATATTTCTCTAAAATCTCTCATTTAATTTCTACACTATTGCAGCGAGCTTCGCTGAGGTGACTAGATTTAAAGATCGATTTGTGGAACCAGTACTTACAAAACAGTTCTATATAACCTGATAGTTAACTGGACTACATTTTAGGTAATTCTTGACATCAGTGATTGTTTTTGATGTTAATGAAAATGCAGACACAACAAGAAACTGAGTCATCAAAACTGAGGAAAAAAATAAAAATAATAATATAATAAAATAATAATAATAATAATAATAATAGTTTATATAATAATTTATTTATATCAAAGGAGACATTTTATTTGAGTAGTTGAGATAACATGTAATTTACATACTGTACATTTTGAGTGTATGATCCAACAGAAATAACCATCAACTAATATTTTTGTTAACTTTGTATTCTTATTAATATTGTTGAATTAGAATGAATATTTTTGTTCTTAAAATTCTATGGTAACTTATGTGTGCTTGGTGTGTATACCTGTGCATCATATAGGCCTTAGCATGTTTGTGTGTGTGTGAGCGGGTGTAGTGTGCTAACTGTTCATTTATAGGGAAGGTTCTTGTGTTCATATTTACAGTCACAAAGGCTAGTAGGCTAACAGTGAGAGTGAGGCGATTTTCTCCTGTTAACAATGCGATGGTGCTGTTAGTAAAATAATTAGATGATGAGCCATGTGTAGAGTAAATAAAAGAGTTTGAACTCGCCCCTGTGTCGCCGTTTTCACCAGCTTGAAAGGCTGTAATAAGTGATGACTCTCTCTCTCCCTCTCCATCTCTCTTTCTTCTCTTTGATTGCAACACCTCTGAGAGTGTCAAGGGAGGGGCCCCTCTCACACAAAGGCTTTTAATTGGACCAGCTTCTCTTTTATTTGCATAAAATCAGACTGACTGAGAGTGTGTGAGAAAAAGAGTGGAAGAGAGAGAGAGAGAGAGGCTGAGAGAGAGAATTACCTCATGATTCTGCACTTAGAGCTGAAAGGCAGGCTTTTGAAACACAAACAACTGAGATTTAAATTTGTGGCAAACTAAAACAAGCAATGCATTACTATTCTTTTCCTTTTTCTGTCAGCACAGTCACAGTCTTTTTTTATTTTTATTTATTTAAAAATAAATCCCAGCCTTTGCGGGATGCGTTTGAAGCCATCTCTCACCCAGGGAGAGCGATCAGCCTGCAATGTAAGACAGAAACAACAAGCAGTGAATGAGCCCCTTGCATCTAAAACCAGCCCATTCTGGTTCAGCATACTGTATATGCATACTGGTGATATCATTCTTTGGCTTTTATAAGAGTTAAGAAAACATAGATATACTTGAGAAATAATAGAAGACTATAAAAGCCAACACTACAGACTATGCATCATAGATACTAAGACTGTACATCATATGCAAAAGATATGCATCATTTTGCAGTTTAAAACCTAATCTGAAAATCTTATTTCATTAACAATATCCATTGTCATTGTTTTTTTAGTTTTTTTTCATCTTAGACCTAGCACAGTCAAGATCAGTAATGAATGACTTGCTTTAAATACATCAGGTTTAATTAATGCTTATGTTGAACTAAATACAGCTGATTTCAGTTCAGTCCTAATTACAAAGCTAATAAAACATGCTCTCTTTTTAGGTCCCAGTTCAACCCTTGTTGGGTTTCTCAGATGGTGGAAGAGGACAGGTGGCCGGAGGGGTTGGCTGTTATCTTTGGTTATCTAGCTGTATGAGTGATATTCATTCTTCATAAAGCTAGATAACCGAAAGTAACAAGAATCCCATTACACACCTGAAAGGCATCACCCACCTTGTGATCTGTACTCCTCCCTTCCCCTCTTCTCTTTTCTTCCCTAAGTCTCTCTCTCTCTCTCTCTCTCCCTCAATCTCTGCATCATCTTGTGAGAGCAAGTCACAAAATGGCTTCCATCAGTACTGATAGGAAAGGTAAGCAGTATTTTTACTGTACTTTTGTTCAATAACAAGCAGTAATTATACCCCTGTCTCATAGAAAGCATTATGCAGCATAATCTTTTGCCTTAAAGCCCAGTCCGCCTAATTATTCTCCTTGAAATAGTGTTTACTCTTTGGGATACATTATCGTGATTGCATAAGATGTGTTAGCGACTAAAGGAAAACACAGTGTGCAAAAAGGCTATCAATATTCTGGTGGAATTTCTGAGCAGCCTGCTATGGAAGTTGTTCACATTTAACATAATTATTTTGTCATAATTATCTGTATGAAAATTCAGATCTGAAAAAAGTGTAAAAATGCAGTGTAACATTTTTTAAAACAACATAAAAAAATAGCTTGGGTAAATAGTTGGCTTGTTCACTTGCTTGTTAGACATTAGACTAGTACATGGGATTTCCCATTGATCACAGAGGAAAAATCAAGAGGAACAGGAAATAATTAATTGATTCATTCCATTTAGCAAATGCTTATATTACAAATAATGCACAATATGAGAGTAATACTAAACAAATATCATTACCTCATTGAATGTAGGTTATTTTACAGAAGGACAACACCTAGCATGTCTTAGACAGGATAAACAAAAATGGGATGTTTTATAGTTTCTAATTGTATGCATTGTTTTAAACATATATTAATTTGTACACAGGGATAGGGCACTAGAACATGTTGTGCAGTGGTATGTTGGTCAGACATGATCATGATTAATCTGTAAGCTGCTGGTCTCAAAAACACAGCGTAGCACACTGAGGCTTAATGCAAAGGCCACATGACGATCACCCTTGGGTGCCTCTACTAACACCCAAACCAGTCAGAGCATCCAGTTCTTTCTGCAGTATAAGTCTGCAACAAACACACAAAGCTCATTCACTAGTTACCTTTGTTTAAAGAGGTTGGTGAGCGGATACCTCATTGTCTTTTTCAATTCTGACTTGGCTATCATTTGATTCAACTCATGCATGTGAATAATTAACAGGCTAAAGCGTTCCCACGCAATACTGGACGCTATTCTAAGCTTCGGATGCATTCGGACCTTGAGCCAGTGCAGATAAACAAACGTTGATTGTTTGAACTAGAATTTTTTAGTGTCTGCTGAGAGGTACTTGATTTGATGTGACAGTTGGCTGTGTTATGAATGGGCTCGGACGGAGCAATCTCGGGGATAGATGCTTCTAAGTGGGAAAGCTTGTTGGGATGGTCCTAAATACAGGTCTATTCCTTACTGTGGGCCCAGTGCTATACCGGAACAGTTTTGATGACAAAAGCAAGTATGAGGCCTAAACCAGAATCCCCTACACTATTATAGTTGTGAGTGGACATCAGAAAATCAGATCATTGCACTTTTGGGCATGTTAAGTTGTCATTTAAATGATTGTATCTGGAATTAGCAGATCACTGAGGTTACACACTGTTCTTGTATGAAACAAATGCACTCCCTTTCCTGAAAACATTATTTATTAATCCTTAAAAACAAAGACTGAATGCTGTAAATGACAGAGAATCTTAGTGATCAATCAGTGTGTTACACTCCACCACGTAGATCTAAATGAGTAAACGTTATTATTTAAACCTATATGCAATTACTTGCTTTTCCATACAAATTGTTCAAAAAATTATTATGGACTAAAAGATAAATAGTCTAATCTACTGTACTTAGTGAGGCACTTTCATTTTCCATGCATTACGGTAGTAGCCACAGACAGTGCTGCTGCATTGCAGGTGCAAGGATTAAACAGTACAGCTCTGAGAGCAAAAGGTGAAGAGAGAGTCTGAACCTTGCCAGTGAGAATAGAGAAATGGGTGGAGATGTGCATTTATATGCCCATGATATTTTGAGCCATGTTGATCAAAGTCTGTTTGTTGCTGTTACATAAGCATTGCCTAGATCATGTCCTGTATTTTATCACACTCCAATCACAAAATTTGTTTCTTCTGAGCTGCTTCTACCGAATGAGCCGAGTTTAAAGAAACCATTGACTTAGAGTATTTGCTACATTTCCAAAACTGTTAAAGTTTAGCAATAACAAATGGAGATTAATGAACTCGGAATATGTCCCTGTTTCTATAATATATCCAGCTGTAAATTACAAGTCTTGAAGAACAGGCCAAATACTGTGATAACCACCACTGTCTCTAGCTAGATTTGGTTTTCTCTCCACCTAATCATTTATCGGTCTTACTGCATCCCAACCTACTGAGCAGTGTATGCCCTCGTCGTGCAAGATACATATGCTCTCTACACCTCTTGGCCTGATTACAGCATTGTTGGCTAGTGAAATTCAATTACAAAATGTTCTTAGAATGTTATATTTGCCTGAATTAAATATCTCAAAGTGCACACCTGCAGATGTAATTTACCAAGATGTATTACAATCATTGATTTGATACATCTTGGCAATTTACATGAATTACTTGAGCATAAAAGTGGCAGGTGGCATTTAGGTTGGATGTGTTTAGGCCTGTAAAGAAATTGACTTAATTGTTGCTGGCTTCTTATGGTTAAACTCTGAATCTTGTGGTCTTAGTTTGGCTGGAGAACTGGAGGCTAGGGAACAGAGGAGCAGGAAGGAGAGGAAAGAATGGCAGTTTTTTTTTCTCTTAGCAAGCAGGTTCAGACTCAAAGTGTCAACTAGAAAAACAAGCATTGTGCTGTTATCTTTACCACCCTCCTCCCCTCTCCTGTTGACTGTGCTGTCAATAGAGTCAGTCCACTTGTCACAGAGACAATGGATTCCTTTACCAACCTTTTGACAGCATCCCAGTCACATCAGCCAGGCCGCTTTTATTGAGCGGTGCTCTGATTCATGCCCCCGGCAAAGCTTCTCTTTCTTTGGACGGAACTCACCAACCAAGCCCCAAAATGGCTGTTGGAGAGGAAAATGAGGAATAGACGCTGTTCTCTTTGACCCCCTCCTGTCCTGACGTCGCCCCAAAGAATTGTCATTTCCCTTTAGACTGTTAGAAAAGTCAATGGGCCCGCACACACAAAGGGAATTAAATACTCAGCAGTAACAGGTGTAGCCAAACACAGTCCTGACTACATGAAAGGCTGATTCATCACACACATTGTACAACGACAAGGAGACCACACCATAGTCATTTAGACATTTAAATTTAGTCTAAAGGAACAAATGGAAGATAAAAAATGAGTTTGTGTTTATTTTATTGTGTCTGAAAATAACGGAATATGGCTTTGTGTTAGTCAGTTGAATGAACTGTTGAATGTAGTCATTTTCCTTAAATGCTACTTTGAACTATTTACACTCTGTGTGAGTTAAAATATTTAAGATTTATTCAAGAAGGTTCTTTGTCAGTTCAGAAAAATTAACAAAGAACAAAACACTCCGTATCAGACAAATTTAAGCTGCATTTAAATGTTTCCTAACAAGCAAATTTGAGTAGCGGTCAAAGAAAACAAATATTCAGATGTCGCTTGATTGTCCCACTTTTAATTGGCTATTTTATCAAAAGCTTGGCACAATGAACTAGTACTCATTCTAGCGAAATGTCCCTTTTTTTATTGAAGCGTCATTTGTATGGCTGTTCACATGCTGTCCACTCTCTGCCAAATTGTCCTGCTCTCTCTTCAACACACCTACATGTCCACTGAAAGCACACAATGCTATTGTTACCTCAGCTGTTAATGTCAGAGGTCTGACAATGGTTCCTATTTGCTGTATCTGCATAAGGCACTTTTCCAGCAAACGTTTGGAGTGGTCTTGAGAGAGGGTCCACTTTGTCCAGCCACAGCAAAAAAATGTCAAGTGCCAATTAGGGAAGGTTTGCTGCCTTTCAGCAGAATCTCACCCCTCTAATCCCACTCTTTATTCTCCCTAACCAACTCTCTCACACTCCAGCCATCTTTCACTTATAACCCATGTTAACGGCACCTTAAAACAAAGACCACCTCTCCCAGCTACCTCAGAGCAAAGGAAACTTCCCTCAGCAAAGACCTGCTTGTCACGCTCCGTTGTTTCCCTTTAAGTGAGTGTCCACGAGACAATACAGGTTCCCCCTTTTTGGCTCCTGAGATGATTACCTGGGTTTCTGTAGATCTGCTTCAAAATGAACCTGTCAGATTGTGTTAGTCTGCACTAGAGTCAGATTGTACACATCTCAACTGGGTTTTACCACTTCTATTAATTTCATCCTCCATCTCCATGAGTCAGTACGTTTACACGTGCAGTTACAGTGTAATCACGTTACAATGGGTTTTTGCGTACCAAGTACAGTAAACATGACATTTGAAAGAAGGTCGCCTGATGAGGAAGTGTTAAAAACATGTTGCACATCACCTCGGTCTTTCAGAGCATGTACACAATGTTGTGGTCTGATTAACATGTATACATGCTGGATGAAGCCGAACTATAATCACTTTATCTAGGTCTGTTAGTCCAACATTAAAAAAATCAGGCTAAAAAACTTTTAAAACATTTAAAAAAGACAAAAAAATTGTTTAAGTCCTGCTAAAATTGAGCTTTGAAAAAGTGTATTTAAACATACTGATTGTTTCAATGTTTCAAACATTTCCTGGAGTATAGGCCCATACATTTAAAACATATTCTCAATTATCCTTCCAGAGCTTCTACGGTGGACATACTCTTATCATAGAACAACAAGAAAACTGAAAATGTGCTTTCTGTTTAATTTAGCACCAATAGGCAGATGAGTAGCAGTAGAAGACTGGTATTTTCACATACACATGTAAAATGATTTATTAATGCACCGCTAGCACGCTATGAAACCATGACGAAAGAATGTGTTACAATCTTAAATGGCCAGGGAAGCCATTTTTGTGCTCTCTGGGACACAATTGTTCCTCCACAAAGTGTTTACTTCTGTTAGCCACCTCCTGCCACGCGAAAGGATTTATCCTTCACTCTCTCTGTCTCTTTCATTCAAGATCTCAATGTAAATTTTTTCCCAGCCTTGATTCTCAGATGGTTGTGTCTGATTTGCATGCATTTGCATAATGAAAGTCATTTGCATGCTCAGGGCAGACTTTACCATGAGAACAGACATGAAAAGGTGTTTGTGTGTGCCCTTATGTGTGCACATGCATGCCTGATTATGCTTATGCCCTCACATGTTGATGCAACTGCAAACTTATATCATGCCTTTTCTCTTTTATTTTCCCATTTTCACTCTTATACAGACTGACAATCAGTCTCTCCATGATGCCAGGAAAAGAAAACGGTGAAGAAAGCGGGGCAGGTCAGTTGTGTTGCAGTTTTCCCATTCTGAGTCCTGCTGGCGTTGCTGCTCCCCTCCCCTTTGCTGCTCGCCTGCCCCCTTCCTCTCATCACAAGATGCAGCTTGCACAAAGCCACCATCTTAGAGCATGTGGGCATTAAATGGATGTGGAAAATAAGCAGGTATGACCCACCATCACTCTCCTACGCCTCGCACTCTCCTCTCTTTTTCTACTCTCTTTTACACACAGTGTCCCCACTCCCCCTGCTCTAAGGTACTGTTCTTTTTAGAAGATGTGTTGGTTAATTGTGAATATCACACATCCTGGTTGTGATAGCTGCTAAAGGGGGCAGAGACATGTTTTGTAGTCGTTTGCATTAAATCATTCTCCAGCACAATGGCTGAGGCAGAGCTGCATCTGCGGGCACCAGCGTTGAATAGATCACCATCAGGGATTCTGCTGCCCCGTCGTCATGCCATGCCAGCCAGTGAGATGGCACACTGCCATTATTGAGACAAACAGCAAGACTTTTCTCCTGCTTTCAGACATAGTTGTCATGATATTATTTTTCCCATGAAAATTTGTGATTCAATAAGTGAAATGGATGACCATTGTTGGATTTTTTTTGACTAGTGGGAAGAAAAACTACATAACTGTCAGTAAAATACGAGTTCCATCTGAGGCCTATTTCTCTCAATAACTAAAAAAAAAAAAAAAAAAAAAAAAAAAAAGACTAATTCTGCATAGATTTAAAGGTGCAAAAACCAATTGGAAAAACATAGTGACAAGGAGTAGTAGAGCCATAACTATTGTGAGGGAGGGAGTGGTCTCAATAAAAATGGACTCTCTTTGCATGTCTTGGTTTTTCAGAGTCGTGGCCCAGACAAGTCCAGTATTGTTCTCTGTGTTGAGCTTGCTGTGGTTCAACGTTATTAAGGGCAGGAAGTTATAAGTTTAAAAACCGCTTAACCAAAACACCAATTAGAGCTGGCTGTGCCTGATTAAGTGAGGTTGCAAAGTAAACAATACAGGCCATTGTCCCTCACTCTCTCAGAGAGCTGCCTTTGTCCAGGTCCCATCACTGAAAGTCCAGACAATACCCCGAACTAACAGATACAGTGGAGGAATGGTGTGCTAACTGCGCTGCTCAGAGCTCAGTGTCATAGAGCAAAG
Source organism: Myxocyprinus asiaticus (assembly GCF_019703515.2). Classification (NCBI taxonomy): domain Eukaryota; kingdom Metazoa; phylum Chordata; class Actinopteri; order Cypriniformes; family Catostomidae; genus Myxocyprinus; species Myxocyprinus asiaticus. The sequence continues at coordinate 20,666,001 of NC_059358.1, read as the reverse complement.
AGAGAGGATAAGGACATATTGAGGAATTTCAATATCTGTCAGGTGTAAAGATTTGGTGTCCTTGAGATGGATATGACTTATAACAATTGTAACCACTTAGAAACAGCTAGAAGATAAAGAATGGAACAACAACTGCTATCCAGCATGATCTTTTCCACTTTAAGCATCTCTGTATAAAATAAAATACAAATAAAAAATCAGACAGGCCAGTGATGAATGTAATTTTGAAAGCTTACAAATCAAGGATTCATTTGTTTAAAACTCAGAATATTTTGGAATTCTTTGTGCTGGCAGCACAGAAAGTGCTTATCATGAAACCTGTCAAGAAATATTTCACATAAAGAAAACGAAGCCTAGATTTAGGACCAATAAGATTTTTTTTTTTTTTTTTTTTTTTGCATTGTGACATTACTTTCAAGACACTTAAGCACATTTTATCGCCAAATTCTTCTTACCTTAATGCGTTCGGATGTTTTACTATTCCCATTGTTTTCAATGATGATTCTCATTACTGTAACATAGTAATTTTTACTGTATTGCTGTAATAAAATTAAAGGCAATACCAAGGGAGTACTACTATGAGATATATAAATACTTCACTATTGAAATAATATATACAAAAAAATTCACATTGCAGTAATGATCATCTTCTTTGGCATTGTGGTAATGAGAATTGGGAGGCAAAATGTGCGTAATGTAATATCACAATGTAAAAAACTATTAATGGCCCTAAAAAGGCTTCATTATCTATGGGCAATTTATAATTTCTTATTTGTTTCTTTTGAAATTGGAGTAAAATAGGACCAGGGCATTTTCTTGACAGATTTTGTGAGAATCACCCATAGAATCATAGTCACACTGGGTCTAGAATCCTGTCAGTGTTTGCTTTTGTCTTGGAAGCAGTAAACTAAGTGTGCCACAGTAAACAGGTGGCAAACTGGGGGAGAGTGTGGCTGAGAGGCACTGCACAGTAAATTATGCACAGTAAAAACAAAGCCAAAGCACATCAGATAAAAAAAGAGTGAGGAATCTGCAGCAGCTTGCGTCTGGGAGTGTGTGTGTGTGTGTGTGTGTGTGTGTGTGTGTGTGCTCTGAGGTGGCTGGGGCATGGGCAAAGGGGCAGACAATCTCCTGTCTACACATATACACATTCACATAAGGCTCCCCTTTTCAGAGCAGCTGCTCTCGCCTCTCCATGCAGGAACCAGCCCTGGGAACCACCATGGTGAGGCTCCCCCAAAAATGGTCACCAGGGGCCCCCAAGTCTGAGTCTGTCTGCCTATCCCCTTTTCGTCTCCCCCTCCATCTCCCCCTCCCCCTTCTGACGATGATTCTGGGTGCCTGGGAAGAACTCTGAGTTCATGGTCAGACTGCCTATTGAGCTGACAGGCTGACTGTTTGCTCAATTCAGTCCTCTATTCAGCCTGGACAGGAGGTGGGAGACAGAGACACAGTAACACTCCAATGAGTATTCATTTAGGGAAGACAACCGGAGGGAGAGAGGGAAATCATGAAAGAAAGAATGAAAGAAGAAGCAGAGAGGGAGGGGTTGAGAAATAAGAGTTTGGCTTAGAAATGGCTGTGCCAACCATCAAGCATGGATTCTAAACAGCTCCCCCTCCCGATTCTACATTTATGTCTCTGTATTTCAATAGTGACTAATTATTAACACTCTGACTCCAAATTCATGCAGAGTCTTTGTTTCAGTCTGCCTTCCTTCATCTTGTATTCATTGTGTTCTCTCCCACAACTCCATGTTCCTCCATCTTAGATGATACATTACATGTCATTGATGAAGGACCACGTTTCACTATCCAGATCCTACTTGTAATTATCATAACAGATATAACACACTATAGAAAGGGGTAACCTGCTTAAGAAGCTATTTCTACCTGATCTAACCCTTAAAATTAGTTTTGCTTGTGTATTCAGGCTGATTCAGTGGTGTTAAATAGTATTTTTGACTTCAATCAAACCAGTTAATTTAGATGTTACCACATGAATCTCATTTTTTAGGTTAATATTTTTTTAGTAGACTGTGTTGACATTCAGTATTGACATTATGAATTTAGAGCAGTCTGAAAGAGAAACTTCCACTCACACTTTTGCAATTTATGCCCATTTTTCCTGGCCCATAAACACGACAGCTGTGGGTGTTTGATCAGCTCTGGCCTGCTTGTGTTCTTGATCACCTGCACGCCTCGAGTTGCTTGTCTGAGCCGTGTGGTGCGACTAAACTCTGGAGTTCTCTGGGCTTAGGTTGTCACATGCCTCCTCTTTGCTTTAGAGCCACATTGTACCAAGCGCAGAGCAATGTCAACTTCGGCCTCAATCCCTCAACCTGGCACTTGCTATAGCCTACATGAGTCACGGTTGTCTGAGGTGTTAGTTAGCTGCAAACATCTTAAACATCCTTCAGTTTATCTACTCAAATTTTATAATCTAGGATTGGAACTTCTTGAAGTACAGCAGCCACTCCTGAAGTGACAAACTGACTCTGACAGTTTTAAATCATCATTTTCTGTGATTTGTGGTTGATTGTTCTGATTTGAATTGAACATTTCAAACCGTTTCCAAGAGTTTTCTTAAAGTGTGTGTCACTTTATCATGTACATTTGTTATTGAAATACTATTAAACACATTTTCTGTTTCTTTTGTTTATTTACAGTTTTTCAATTCGAGTCGAATATCCTGGAATCCATTAAATGAAGGGTTGATTCGAGTACCGACTGCTGATGGAGTCACACGGGTTTTTTACTATGCATGTGCCCCAACATCAGATATAAATAGCACTTTAATTGTTCATTATAACTTCAATCTTGGCATTTGGGAAACCTTTAGTACCTACTGTTACAGGGGCCATATGTTCCATGAGTCGTGTGTGTTTGTTTGATGTGTGTTTCTAATTTTCAGTGTGTGTGTGTGTGTGTGTGTGTGTGTGTGTGTGTGTGTGTGTGTGTGTGTTGACTGTCAAGAAGATGGGAGGGGATAATGCAAGAAACTTACTGTTATACATGTGTGGGTCAAAGTACACAAATTGTGTATTTCAACAAACACACTTAGAATTCTCAGCGTAAAACGGTTCTATTCAAATGGTTCTACTGTGGAGTTTTTGTAGAAAATGAGTCTTAAAGGTCAATCATTTAAGTACATTTTTTGGCAAAAAACAAGGAAAATTAAATAAGAGAAAGATTAGGCTATAAATCTTAAAAACAAATTTAAGGCAGGTCAACACTAATATGTCTTGGTAGACTGTTATGAGTACAATCTTGAGCATAGTGCACTTTATAAAGTCACATTTTTTCACACAGATTTTTTTTTTCTCAATAGATTTCAATATTAAAAGGAAAATGTAGAGACTGCTGTTCTAGAAACTGGCTTGTTACTTTCTGTGTGCATCCTAATGTATTTCTCTAATAACTGATTATTAATTGAAATAATAATGTATACTGTAACAATGTGTGAGGCTCGGTAGATTCTGCATGTATGAATGTGAGACCCACGGCAGCAGTGAACAGTACTGCACTCTGATTGGACAGCTCAGTGTGTTGTGCATCACACACTTGTTGGAAAGAGAGCTGTTGTCTTTAATTTCTATGCAATTGCGTTGAGCTTGCAATCACCTGAAAGAGAATGCAGATCAGAGCAGTTGATTATGACTCAAACTACTTTACTTGAGACATTTACTGACAGTAGATTAAATCTGTTTTAAAGTGAGAGGAAGAGAAAATGTTAAGCTGTTATATGCCCACTAAAACAAGTTTCAATAAACTATAAACTAAACATCCTTTTAGCTTTTATTTTTTTATGTTAAAATGTAGTTTCAGGACTCAGTTTTAAAGGGGATTAAATGCTCTGTCTCTCTGTATTTTGTATTACAATCAATTAAGAGAAAAATCACAATTGCTATGCAAATGTTATAAAGTAAGAATTTATTAGAGTTTGAAGAGAACTGTGCAATCTATTTTATAAACAGTTTTATTTCTGAAAATTATTTTTTATGCAGCAATATTTTATCAAAAGAGATCTGTTTTAAATGTGACAAATCAAGTGAATGTGAAGACAATGAATTTATTAAATGGGGCTTTTTACTATGCAATTTTTTAAAATCTTCAATAATTGTGTGTTCTTTGTGTAATTATGTAACGAGTCATGATTTTCAGTTGGTCATAGCTCTGTAGTATTAATGCTAATAATTAAAATCATGTTTTCATTTAATTTTTAACTCTTTGATTTTATTCTTTTCCCTATTGTATGTTTCTTTCAAGTTGCTGATGAGTGCAAATGTGAGATTGTTTTGTATATTATTTTACACATTTTTGTAGTATCACCATGTGCCTTTTAACAATGTCCTGTTATGGATATTAATAAAAGTTTACTTTGAAAACAAACATATGCATTATTGCCTGCTTTGAAAAATATTGGTACTGCCAAAGAGAACAAATCTGACATCTATTTAAAGCTACATTTCTGAAGCCAGAATTCTGAACATGAGAATTCACAAGAGATTGGCAAATTTTCTTTCTAAGATTATTAATTTGTTTTAGGGGTTATTTATTTATTTATATTTATTTGAATTGCAATGAACCAGACTGGGTCAAGAATATTGCCGTGATCCAACATGTCTTCGCCAGTCGGAGCAGCTCACAATCTGCATGGCTGTGTGCCAGGTAACAGGGTGCATTAGTGTATTGCAGGCCATAATGATGCTGATCTGACACACAGGGTGAGGCAGTGCAAAAGTGAGCTGAGGGCGAGGAGCATTAGACTAGGCGGCAGCAGTGAAAACAGGGTCACCTGAAGTTCAGGGGGTAAGGAGTTCTTCCACAATGCTTCTTTTCCTGTAGGTTTATTTGAGAGCATTAATTACACATACTGTTGTTGAATTTTAAACAGTCAATTAAACAACCAAAATGTGTTTCTGTGTTCAGGATATAAGGAATAAGCTAATAAGTTAACATGTTTTTTCTCTGAACTTATTAAAATAAATTCCTTGCTGTGTACCTGAATTAGTATGCGAAAGTTCTAGCAGAAAGTATAGAGCATTGTGTGGTTTTTCTGTAGCTCTACTGGTAGCAAGCTGCTAGCAATGCCAAGATTATGGGTTTGATTCCCAGGCAATCCCAGGGACTACAAAAAATGTATAACTGCTCTGTAAGTCACTTCAAATTGGATAAAAGAGAGGGGTACTGATAACCAATCTGAGTTTTATTTTTTTTATTTTTACCAAATACACCCTATACTTCAGTCATGTCATGGTTAGCACACCAGTCTCATGTACTGTATCTGTTGGAGATGTATGGTCCCCTTTGCCCATTTATTTATATCGTCTACATAGTGAAAAATATAGAGGTGACTCTTTTTCGGGCAACAATGCTTTTAGACCCATTTATTTTTCAGCAGTGTCCTCATGTCACTGATTAACTTATGTTTTATATACAGTATTTATAACATTATATTAAAATATATATATATTGAATTGAAAGGAACAAATGCATTTAATGCTATCATTTACGGGAGTGAAAGGACACAGACAGCATTCCGCAAATGGTGTTCTCTGTGCCCTTCTGCACTGCAAAGAGAACAAAGCAGAACTGAGCAAAGTGAGTTTTACACATCCACCTCCCAATATATCTTTTTATACCAAACTGCCATTAGTGAAATACAAATGAGGACAGACACTGACAGGATGGATGAACAAGAGAGAGGGAAAAAAAGAGAGCAATAGAGAGAATCTCAGATGGATCATGGAAAAGATGTGGTAGGAGCCCTTTATTCCCTGCACTTGCTCTTCAATTTTCCACCTGGAGCCCAATTTGGGTAGACAAATGTTGCACACTTCCTGTCATCATTTTCAGCTAACCACTGAGTGAATCAATGCTAATGTTACTTTCTCTAAAAATGATTGATCTTTGATTTGCTAGTTACTGATGAAATACAAGGACCAAACATAGAGATTTTGCTCACCACTAGATCTGGGTTGGATTTTAGTATTAAAGGGATAGTTCATCCAAAGATGAAAATTCTGTCATCATTTTCTCACCCTCATGTTGTTCCAAACATGTACAATTTCTTTTGTGGAGCACAAAAGGAGATGTTAGACATTATGTTAGTGTCAGTCACCATTCACTTCCATTCTTTTGTCCATACAATAAAAGTAAATTGTGACTGATGCTGTTTTTACACCCAACATCTTTTGTGTTCAGCGAAAGAAAGGCATATGGGTTTAGAATAACATGAGGGTGAGTAAATGATGAAAACATTTTCATTGATGGGTGAACTATCCATTTAATAGCACTGTATGAAAATTACTTAGTGAATGAAACTATTTAGGTAGCCATAAGACAAAATTCTTAGCCTTAAGGATTGCGTATCTGAGACCATCAAAATTCATCACATTTATGACTAAAAAGAAATGTGATGAAGAAAATCCTAAAGTAAATGTCAAAAACAATAATATGTAGTCAACATATAGTCAATAATCATGTTACTGTATAAATTGTATAATTACTATACTGTTTTGAAAAAAGAATTCAAAAATTAGACTCGGATCATAGTACTAATGATTTGTTATCCACAAGCTAACAAATAGGTGTATTAGGTGTGGTTAACTCATCCCTCCTTTATTTAAAAAAAAAACAGAGATCGTGGTTACAGTGAGCCACTTACAATGGAAGCTAATAGGGCCAGTCCATAAACGTTAAAATACACAAAAGAATAGTCAAAATTCCAAGACAGAAACATTATACATGTTTACTCAAAAGTGTGGCCAAAAGTCAGAGACATAAACAATATAAATGTTAGCATTATTTTAGTGAGATAAAATATTTCCAAACGAACCTTATCTGTGTAAAATTATGTCCAATATTACAACTTTGTTCAAATGCAGCAACAGCAGAAAATCCTTGATTTTTTCACACCAAAATCATGTTAACACCTAATGATTATATCATACTTTACTTACTTTTGAAACTGTTTAAAGACTGGCCCCCTTCATTTCCATTGTAAGTGCCTCACTGTAACCAAGACTTTTGCTTTTATTTGATTAAATGAGAGATGAGTCAGTTGTTTTTTTTTTTTTTGTTTTTTTTTTTTTGGTAATCAACATTATGCCACAATTGCTGTCGATTGAGCTTAACTTGTATTGAACCCAGAATATTCCATTGAGGTTGACTCCTGTTTAAAAATGTGTTAATTTCTTTAATTAATAAATGTTGAGGATTCAAACAAGAACACAACCTCAAGAGCAGACATCCTGGATTTTGGTGTCTACTTAACAATTTGGCCACTGTGATGAAAGCTGAGAAGACTGAGTTCACGATTACTTGGATATAATTTATCATGCAGCCCTTATATCCTCATGAATCACCAATTCATTGTGTCTTTGATAGCTTCTCTTCAGTCCTGAGCTGTGTATGGCTCGTCGTCTGCCTGGTTTGCAAATCCTGTTCAAACCACAAACCTGCTGAAGTAACTCAGCTAAAACAAAAGAACATAAATGCAAGATGGAGGATGTGGGAAAGGAATTTGCCCCCTGGATTTGCCTCATGGGAAAGTGAACGGCCCCAATTGGCGTGTGCAGGAGGGCGAGGTCACTCCAGCCCTCCATGCTGGTGTGAATGAAGAGGGACCAGAAAAGAGGAGTCAATGCAGACAACTCAACAATGAGAGTTTAAGGGAGAGGAACAAGAGGAAAGACCTGAGATCAAGTTCAATGCCATTCTCACTGTCTGGCATTTTAAATGAGGGTTAATGCACATATACAGTACTGGAATACACTCAAATAAACAAATTCACACATTTCCCCACCATCAAAGGAATGTTCCAGGTTAAATACAAAGCTACAAAGCTCAATCATCAGCATTTATGCCATAATGTTGATTACCACAAAAATAATTTGTTTATTTAAATAAAAATCGCAAAGTCAGACACTTACATTGAAAGTGAATTAAGCCAGTCCATAACTGTTAAAATACACTCTGTTTCAAAAGTATAGCCACAAGACCTAATTTTATCACCACGTTTAGCAGATTCGCGGGTTTAGTGACATTAGATTGTCATGACAACGAATATATATATATATATATATATATATATATATATATATATATATATATATATATATATAGTGCTGTCAGCTGGCACAGCTCTTAACCCTAACCCTAATCTAACTAACCCTCACCTTAACCCTAACCCAACCCTAAGTGCAACAATCTAAATATGACACTTATTATTTAACTCATATATTAGCACAACCAGAATGATGTTCTGTTCAATGATGAATGAAGATAATGTAGTTTGTACATCTACCATATGTAAGGAGGACATGATCTAAACATACCACAAGACCAGATATTTTTTTCGGTTTTGGGACCATTCCTCTTTTATATTTCCATCTATCATATTCAAAAAGCATTTTTTTTTTTTTTTTTTGTGAATCAGCATGGGATATTGTGGAGAAATGGCTCAAATGGTTAATTTCCAGCACATCCAGATGAAGAACAAATCCCATTTTACATTAATGAGTCAAATGGCTGTCACTTGCAGAAAGAAGGAACTGTTAGAAGGATGCCTGTTAATTTATTGAAATTTGAATTAATTTGAGTGCTCGCTTGCTACACAGTTTCAGAGAGATTTACAGCTATATGCATCAGTATGTACTGTATTTACAGAAACAGTGCACTTGTGTCATGGTGTATGCTGCATCTTGCAATGAGTAAAAAAATAACAAGGCACTGTTGATTGTTCTAAATGATTTGGCATGTTATAGTGCTGATAAACAGGACCACACACACACTCGTACAGTCTCTCAAACACAACCAGAGAAAGTGCACAGCGTCCCAGTGCTGTTCCACAGCTGCTGCGAGTCGGCTTTGTGCCATGCTCCCCCCTCTCTCTCCCTCTGTCTTCTCACTCTAGCTTTCATGCTGCCTCCTGGTTGCCTTAGCAACTGATGGCACTGCCTCAGAGAGGAGAGAGGTCTGCAGCAGAGAACAACACATGCAAGCACACACATGCATGAGAACACAAATATATGCCAATGCACAAACAAACACAAACATGAGAACACATAGCCTACTTGTGACCCCATTCACACATGTACATATTTTATGTCAGTGGATACTTATGTTCAGAAACAGAAACAATATTGTGAAGTTCAGTCTCTGACAGAGAATATCTATTAGAAGATATTTACTGTAGACAGAGAAACCTTTCAAATAATGAATCCATAACATTTCATTCTTGGTTAACTGAATATGCCCTAAATGAAAAGAGTGATTTAAAGGCATATTGCAGCTGCTGTAAATGTGCAGGCATTGTGCTGACTGACAGCTCCACCAGCGAGAAAGGACTCAGGGTTTTGTGCTCTTTGAACAAATACTGTACAGAGAGATGGCAATGCCAAAAACAAGCAAGTTTTCTATGTCAGAACAGTACAAGTTTGTGTGTGTGTGCATGTGTTGGGGGGAAAGAAAGAGAGTGAGAAAGAAAGAGTGTGTGCATGTGAATCAGCATATGTGTGCTTGTGTAGCAGAGGTGCCGGTCACTTGACCTCTAAGCATGTTGCATGTTCTACACCTCTCAGCTGAAACAAAGACCAAAGCCATGTACAAACTCTTCAGTTGTCAGTCAAGTACGAAACAATAGCCACAGTTTATGACACACTCAGCACAACACTGCAGTAATTAACCTACACTTTCAGAATATTTGTACAGCGCACTCCCTCCAATGGAACCATGTGACAGTCATTTCCTCAGCACAGTTGCCCACAGCTTCAGCAGTAATTTTGCTATGCTACACCAAAGCTGCAACCACTGGGAGAATGTACCTTTGTAATCCTTTAAGGACTTGAATTACACCAAAATCTTCTAGCTGAATAATGACTGATCAAACCCAGGCAAGATTAATAAAATAGGAAAACTTAAAAATAGAAATGAATTTTTCAGTTTAGCAGCTTCTAATACAGAAATGAAATGGTCTATAATTTCATTTGCAAGGGAATCAAGACTCACAATAGAAGATAATAGATTGGAGAATCATAGTGTTAAATAATGCAAGATTTAGGGTACAATGAGGCTAAAGGCACTCCTTAAGGAAAAACTGCATTTTTCTGGTTGCAGTGTGTAACAAGATTTAACTTTTTTTTTTATATATATATATATATATTTTGACTGAATATTGATGCAAAAAAAAAAAAAAAAAAATGTGAGAAGTAATAGTATAATGATATAGTGTGTATATATAGAGCAATAGATACAGGCCAAAATATGTCAACTAATGCAAATACTTTTGAGACAGGAACATGCTTTTTGAGTAAAAAAGAAAGAAAGAAAAAGTGCTTCATATTTCAATTCAAATCGATTGGACTTTATGAACAAGTGGACTTTATACCCAAACACTTTCCTTTCACTTTTTGGACAGTTTTTGAAAAACTTTTGATTTACTCACTTTCAACAAAACAGAAAAAGACTAATACGTATTTTATTTCAAAATTAATGCACTAATTTCATGGATTCACATTACATACATTTGCAACATTTAAGTTATTAAATTACAAATTATATCAAAATCAACCTTTAGACATTGCACACAATGCAGTGCAAACTTTTGCTGTGTACAGTGACAAACAGGTGTTAACGAAAGTGCCATTGTAGATTTTGTTGTTGTTTAGTGTTTTAGAAGAAAATAAAAACTAAAGTTTTTTTCCATGGGGGGCATTTAGCCCCATTGTACCCTTTATTTGCCAAGAAACTAAGGTATTAAATATCGCAGTAATTTATTCCAAATAGCATTGTGTGTTTTCATCTCATGGAAGAGAACATTGAAAAAAATCCTTGTGATTTCTTAAGGAATTTTCCCACAAAATGCCCCCCATGATTTTGACTTATACAAACCCAAAGACAGCTACATTCATTAGCATGGAGTGACGTGAGATTTGATGGGAAATGCTTTCTCACTGCCATGATGCTGTAGACATGATACCACTGTGGTCCTCTGAATCAGACAGAAAGTGATCTTTAATGGTGGTTCTAATATATCACATATGGCCACAGGATTAAGCTAGACACAGACAGGAACACACATAAAACAGAGGGCCCGAACACTAGCTCCACTCGACAATGACACTTTTAGAGGGCTGGAACCCTTAATTAAAGCGCAGACGTGAAAAGGGGGCGCAGACAGAGAGGAGAGCAGAAGAAAAGCAAATGAGATGGAGTCCTCCAGACTGTCTGGGAAAGAGTGTGGGAGCGTGTTGCCCCTTGTGCATATGTGCACATGTTTTCAGAGTTGGGGGGGGGGTGGCTGGGATTGACTTATGGGGACTGGGATTGATTTATGTATGAAACAAGTAACAACCTTGAATGAGATTTCTTTTTACCTGTTCTTTGACAGCTGTTCTTTTTGTTTGCATCATTTCATATTAATGTCTGATGCAGTTTAGATTTTTCAGAAGCAGACATACACACCCAGGAAGACTACAGACTGCATGAGGATGTCAGGCCCTATGTATACACACCAGTTTTCTGTCTGAGAAGCACAAAGAGTAGGGGTGAAAGGTCAAGCAAGTGCGCTTTCTCATGCTAATTACCATACTGGAGCATTCCGTGCTCTGTCTGATATGGAATTTTGGGGCTCCCTGACAACACTGTTCTCCATGAGTATTCTGGTAAGTGTGTGGTGACTGACAGTATGTGAGGGTTCAAGGATGGATACTCATGGGGGGAGTAACAATGACAGAGAGACATTAGAAACTTTGTGAGAGAGGGATGTCTAGACACGAATGAAAGATAATGGAGACCACATTCAGTAAGATCTTATAATTTGTTTCTTTTAAATGATGCACACTGGCATCACTTTTGTATAATCATATTAAGGCCAGAAAAGGCTCATTGAGGTTTAAAGACCAGCTTTCATCTTGTACGCATAGAAATTAAATGTAAAGTAAGAAGTTATCTACTGTTAAATGGACAGTTCACCCAAAAATTAAAATTCTTTCATCATTTACTCACCCTCATGCCATCTCAGATGTGTATAACTTTCTTTCTTCAGCTAAACATAAAGATTTAAAGAAGAAAATTTTAGCTCTGTAGGTCCTCACAATGTAAGTAAATGTGTACCAAAATATTCCTAATAATTTTTTAACTATAAATTCTCCTCCCTGCCCAGTAGGTGGCGATATGCATGAAGTATGCGAATCACCATGGAGCTTTAAAATTTTGGAACCCATTCACTTGCATTGTGAGGACCTGTAGAGCTGAAAATTATTCTTTAAATCTCCATTTGTGTTCTACAGAAGAAAGAAAGTCATACACATCTGGGATGGCATGAAGGTGAGTAAAAGATGAGAGAATTTACCTTTGTTGGGTAAACTATCCCTTTAAATTCTATTTTTATGCATATAGGGTAAAGCATCTTTTACAGAACATGAAACTCCCTAAATCTCCAAAATGAACTGTTTAGAAGGGGGAACATGTTGAACAAACAGTTAACACAAAGGTGAATGGAAAAATAAAAACTGTTTGTGCTACTAGTGTTGGTTTAGAGTAAGACAGAGGGACACTGGATATCACATTTTCAGCCCTGCTGCCTCATCTACACACACTCAGAGGTCCCCCTCACACACACACACACATGTTGGTGCGGCTATCCTTACTCTCCATGGATATAATGATTTTTATACAGTACGAACTATAGATTTTATCGCCTAACCCCACCCCTAAACCTAACCCTCACAAAAAAACTTTCTGCATTTTTATATATATGTAAAAAAAATCGTTTAGTATGTTTTTTTAATTGATTTGAATTATGGGGACACTAGATATGTCCTCATAAACCACATTTATAGCATAATACCCTTGTAATTACCAGTTTGTAACCTAAAAAAAAGTCCTTTTAACCCACCCAAACCCGCCCACACACAGAGAGAGAGAGATAAATAATAGTGCAAAACACTTATTCACATACACAGATTTACAAACAATCGAACACATGCATAAACATAAAACATCTGTGTGTTTAAATTCTAGTTAATTCTGGTTAACTAGCAAAAAGTGAAGAGACTGGTTGAACAGTGTTATAAATGTAGAGGCCAACCTGTAGTATAGGCAACATGTATAGCCATCCTGTTATTGCAGAGCATTACATGTACATTAACATTAACAATAACATTGTCTAATAATTACTTTGAATTTTTTTTTCTGACTAGGAACTTCTGAGAAAAGAAATTCACTAGCCTAAACTACGTGGCAGTTAAACTTTAGAATTAATGAAAGTGTATGAAAACTTAAACCACACATTTCCCTAATGTCAGCAAAATTGTCATATCCTTTGGGATGAATATGCTGTTTTTTTTTTCTAACTATGTGACTTATAAGCAAAGGTTTTAACACGATTGTAATAGCTCACACTGTGATACATTTAAACACACAGTTCACATAACTTCACTTGTAAGGTTTTTTTTTTTTTTTTTTTTGAGGTTTCAGACGCGGTCATTGACGTGACAATCCGTGAAATTGTAATAAAGCGAATCCGCGCGCAGCCGCGGGGCGTGTCTGGGACACCACAAAGCTTGGCACGGTCTCTCAACGAAGAGTTGTTTGTGTGCTGGTGTTCGCGGGAATGAAAGCGTTAATACCACCAACTTGGCTGACTAGAAGTGATAGTAACAGCGATTGATCCGATCAGACACTAATAGATTTGCCTTCATGGTGAATGGTGAATTCCAATCAAAATTGGCCTAAAGGCCACCATCTGTGCCAACGGACAGGCCTATGCATAAATATTTTACAACACACACACACACACACACACACACACACACACACACACACACACATATATATACAGGTGCATCTCAATAAATTAGAATGTCGTGAAAAAGTTCATTTATTTCAGTAATTCAACTCAAATTGTGAAACTTGTGTATTAAATAAATTCAATGCACACAGACTGAAGTAGTTTAAGTCTTTGGTTCTTTTAATTGTGATGATTTTGGCTCACATTTAACAAAAACCCACCAATTCACTATCTCAAAAAATTAGAATACATCATAAGACCAATAAAAAAAACATTTTTAGTGAATTGTTGGCCTTCTGGAAAGTATGTTTATTTACTGTATATGTACTCAATACTTGGTAGGGGCTCCTTTTGCTTTAATTACTGCCTCAATTCGGCGTGGCATGGAGGTGATCAGTTTGTGGCACTGCTGAGGTGGTATGGAAGCCCAGGTTTCTTTGACAGTGGCCTTCAGCTCATCTGCATTTTTTGGTCTCTTGTTTCTCATTTTCCTCTTGACAATACCCCATAGATTCTTTATGGGGTTCAGGTCTGGTGAGTTTGCTGGCCAGTCAAGCACACCAACACCATGGTCATTTAACCAACTTTTGGTGCTTTTGGCAGTGTGGGCAGATGCCAAATCCTGCTGGAAAATGAAATCAGCATCTTTAAAAAGCTGGTCAGCAGAAGGAAGCATGAACTGCTCCAAAATTTCTTGGTAAACGGGTGCAGTGACTTTGGTTTTCAAAAAACACAATGGACCAACACCAGCAGATGACACTGCACCCCAAATCATCACAGACTGTGGAAACTTAACACTGGACTTCAAGCAACTTGGGCTATGAGCTTCTCCACCCTTCCTCCAGACTCTAGGACCTTGGTTTCCAAATGAAATACAAAACTTGCTCTCATCTGAAAAGAGGACTTTGGACCACTGGGCAACAGTCCAGTTCTTCTTCTCCTTAGCCCAGTTAAGACGCCTCTGACGTTGTCTGTGGTTCAGGAGTAGCTTAACAAGAGGAATACGATAACTGTAGCCAAATTCCTTGAAATGTCTGTGTGTGGTGGCTCTTGATGCCTTGACCCCAGCCTCAGTCCATTCCTTGTGAAGTTCACCCAAATTCTTGAATCGATTTTGCTTGACAATCCTCATAAGGCTGCGGTTCTCTCGGTTGGTTGTGCATCTTTTTCTTCAACACTTTTTCCTTCCACTCAACTTTCTGTAACATGCTTGGATACAGCACTCTGCGAACAGCCAGCTTCTTTGGCAATGAATGTTTGTGGCTTACCCTCCTTGTGAAGGGTGTCAATGATTGTCTTCTGGACAACTGTCAGATCAGCAGTCTTCCCCATGATTTTGTAGCCTAGTGAACCAAAATGAGAGACCATTTTGAAGGCTCAGGAAACCTTTGCAGGTGTTTTGAGTTGATTAGCTGATTGGCATGTCAAAATATTCTAATATTTTGAGATAGTGAATTGGTGGGTTTTTGTTAAATGTGAGCCAAAATCATCACAATTAAAAGAACCAAAGACTTAAACTACTTCAGTCTGTGTGCATTGAATTTATTTAATACACGAGTTTCACAATTTGAGTTGAATTACTGAAATAAATGAACTTTTCCATGACATTCTAATTTATTGAGATGCACCTGTATATATATATATATATATATATATATATATATAATGTGTGAATGCAACACACACACAAACTGTTCACATTGTACCCCCTCCATGCTGGTGTATTAATTTAACATATTTGTCATCAGATATAATAATGAGCTGTGCATTGGTGCATCATAACATTATTGTGCATTTGTTTCATATTGAAAATAATTAAAAACGGCTCAAAATGTTTACAACTTTGTGAGTTAAACTATCACATTAAAATGACTTTACATTTATATAGTAACAGTGAAACTAATAAATTAATAGACTGCAAATTAATTAATTTATATAAAACATTATGATGAAATCTGAAAACTAAAACGTAAAAAAAAATAAAAAAAAAATCTGTAAAACAGATTACGCCTAAAGATTAAGTAATCATATTTAATATGAATATTAAACTTGGCTAATATTAGAACGCAACTATTTAAATCGATTCAGGTGCGAAGACTAATCAGCTTGACGCCGTTAATCTTTCTGGAAAATGGCAGTGTAATTGTTCTCTTTTTACGAATTTTTTCTCTCCCTGAATTAGACATAATTGCGTGGCCATACATTTCATGGTGAGGAATTTCATCGTGCCTGTGTTTAGAGAGAGGCGCCCTCATTAGTGAGCGTGTGTGTTAGCCCGCATCTTCATTTTTCTCCACCGAGGAATTACGTGACGTCAGCCTCAATTAACAACACACAGGGTCAACGGGATTAAACATACCAGTTCTCACAGTTTCCCTCACATCAAAGTAAGCGCCTTTTGTTTCACGCGCCTCTTCAGCTGGACTGTGTGCATTCTTTACACTGCAGAACCCAATTAAAAACCGGAAAATACTAAATGAAGGCAATGAGATCATTCACGGACCCGCTGATAATCGTTCCAACCAATCAGAGAGAGACAAATATAGCAAGTTATTTTCTAAACGCAAATAACGCTTGTGACTGGGAGGGGGAACGCAGACTGAAACGCAAATATCCACTTAAAGTCATATTTACGTTATAATTTTCATTGCAGTTGCTAGTCCTGCACAAATTGGGCCTTTGTATAAGTGTTAAGCAAAAATGTTATGTGTGCATTCCTAAAGATTTTCTGTCAATTCATTTACATTAGCTGTGGAGTTACAAGTTGTACAATAATTGTAGGCTACCTATATTTGTGCATTTCTCTGCCATTAACAGCTACTAACATGCTCAGGTTACAAAGCAATGTTGTTCAGCTTTTTCGAATACGAAACAAAATTATTATATTGATCTAATGATTTTCGTTTCGCAACCTGCAACACGAAGGCAACTATGAGAATCTATTTGCACATCATTTATTTAGCTTTCATAAAATTGGTCAAATTAAAGTGGCTTAATTAAAGTTGCTTAATTACCAAAGAGACCTCGAAATGTATGATGAAGGCCACATTTTCATCTGTGGGAAAGTGTCACTGTGAACAGTCAATTAACTTCTTGTAAAATCTTGCAAAATTATTGCAGTTGACTTGCTGGCAATATTAAAGAATCCATGCAAGCAGAATAATTTTGTTGTGCCATCAACACAGTCATTTATTTATTCAGACTTAGCAACTGAATCGCTCATTTAAATGTCATTTTCGTCGAAATTTCACGAACAATAAACCGTAAAAGAGGACGCTGTATATAGACTAACTTTTGATCTCATATCTACAAATACAAAAAAAAAAAAAAAAAAAAAAAAAAAGGAGTGGAGTGAGGCTTTATTAGGCGATCGCTTCTTAACATGAAGATATGTAGCTGGATCATGATCCAGGACGCCTAAGCGTGGGCTCGCGGGTTTCTTGTCAGCCGAGGGATTGTTTATAAGAGACGACAAGCGAGTGACGATGGGACGAGAGGTAACTGGCATGGAGTCGTGGGAAACCATAAACAAACATCTGCCATTGGCATTTTGTTGTTTCTCATCCCTTATACTGGTGAAAAGCATCAGAAGCGGAGCTGCTCACTGGCAGCTGGGAGCGGAGAGTGCACGAGGGGCCCAAATAACAAGCTTATATAGCGTGCACTAGACATCACAGGAACATGAACTCTCTTTTTCAGACTGCTGGAAGAAGAAACTCATCACAGCCGCTGTTCTTGAAACTATCAGAGTAGCCTATTTCTGTGAAAGAGAGAGAGAGAGAGAGAGAGAGAGAGAGAGAGAGAGAGAGAGAAGATGAATTTTATTAATGAAAATAAAATTCCTGATCTGAATTGCCAGCTCGTTAACGCATTTTGCTCGTGTGTTTGCTTGTATTTTTTATGGTCGTGTTTTTGGACAAAGTATTCAATATTTTTTTACGTTTTCAATATTTAGTGTTTGTGAACATCAAATTATGGTGATGTTAGTTTAAGCTGGCAAATGCCTGATTTACATGAATGGCTTTAGGGAAGCGATGAATGAACTGATATATGAATGTTGGTTTAACCTCACAGTGGGATGGACATATCCTTAATCAGTCATAAAGTGGATGTTAAACATAAGGAGGGGTCCCTGGGGTGTGCCCTCAGGGCATATCCCTCCCTTAACACGCCCCACTATCCTTGTAACCTGCTTGTCCCAGCCTAACAGGGTCAAGCTTTCAATTAGGTGGGGGTCAGAGGTCAGGGTCTTCTCCTCTAACATATGGCTCTATAGGCTGATGGCCTGCTCTTAACTCTTCAACAACAGGTCAGTTTCAGCCATACAATGTTATGTAAGCAGCCCGTTTAGTAATACAGTATGAACTCTCAGTCATATAAAACTGATTATGTTCATCTGGTCTGAAATCTGTGAGCATCTTGTGTCCACATTGATAGAAGCTTAAGGAACTGAATCTCCTTTATCTCCTTATTTTTTTTGACATATGCTTAAATATCTATATGCAATGAAGTTTAAAAAATGTTAACCAGAGGGTTTTTTCTACTCTTAAACCAGTTCTAGTAATTCAGCATAGCAATTATTGGTTCATTAAATTCAAATAAGAAGAAGAATATATATAAAAAAATCCCACTATTCTCTGTGTTGCGCAAGTAAAAATCAGGAAGAATTCTTGTGCATCAGTGCTTAAAAAACTCACACTTTAATCTACAGTTTTCCATTTCACAACTTGTAATAGACCTACTATCTGCACATATAAACTATTCATCTGCATCCTCAAAGAATGAAATAACTCTATGAGCACAAAATCTAAAAGTCCTTCAAAATGGCTGTGTAATTGTATTAAAATATCTCAAATCTCTTTTTTATCTGCCCATATATTGTTTTTATGTAATCTTCCCTCATTACCCTAAGCTTGACAACGATATAAACTACCGCTACCCTACTGCCACAAACAACATCGTTTGTGATATATCCTAGTGATTTAGATTTCGGGAGGAAAATGTTAAAGGGCACAATTGAGCCAGTCATGCATGTTCTGTATTCACTCTGCGTGGGCGTAATTCTCCAGAACACTTTTCCTTTGATTTCTTTCCGTTTTCACAATGTCTCTCAGATGCCAATAATAGACTTGTCCATCAGCTTTTCCCTCCCTTGGAGTTAATTGGAGCTATAGAGATTCAGACCAAGCTCTGAAGTTTGATTTGTCATTGGATCACTAGATTATTAGATTAATCCTCCCCAAGATTAATGCCCCACCTGGACCCTTTCTGCCCTCCCGCCAGGCTGCCCTGC